>NC_041392.1:107882427-107883342 GCF_002162155.2 Triticum dicoccoides | reverse complement strand
CCATTCTCTGACTGAAGCACACCACACTGTACTGACCAATTCCAGCTTGGTGGCTCCGTACTTTGAGAAACACAAGAATATTTTACGCTCGGACAACCCGGGGAAGCCTGAATCCTGGATTAGGAAGGCCCACATGGAGACTTTCGGCAGTTGGTTGAGAAAACATTTAATGAATAACAATGATGTTGTAGATCAGCTGTACATGTTGGCCAAGACACCATCTTCGACTATAACGACTTTCCAAGGGTACGAGATAAATGGGAATACATTTTACACGATCGCCCAAGATAAAAAGAGCACCAACCAAAACAGTGGTGTCCGCTTTGATGCAGCAACCGAGAATGGGCAAAAGGTCACATATTATGGTTACATAGAGGAGATATGGGAACTTGACTATGGACCCTCCTTTAAGGTCCCTTTGTTCCGGTGCAAATGGTTCAAGCTCACAGGAGGTGGGGTAAAGGTGGACCAGCAATACGGAATGACAATGGTGGATTTCAACAATCTTGGTTACCTTGACGAACCATTCGTCCTAGCGAAAGATGTCGCTCAGGTTTTCTATGTGAAGGACATGAGTAGCAAACCGAGGAAACGGAAAGATAAGAAAACGATCAGTGCATCATGCGATGATCCAAAGCGCCACATTGTTCTTTCAGGGAAAAGAAACATCGTGGGAGTGGAGGACAAGACAGACATGTCAGAAGATTATAATATGTTTGCTGAAATTCCGCCCTTCAAAGTGAACACCGACCCAAGCATTAAGTTAAATGATGAGGATGCTCCATGGATACGGCACAATCGTAAGCAAGCAGGGACACAAGGGAAGAAATGATGTGTAATAATTTATTGTATCAAACCTTTTGTCAAACCTTCAAGGGGTTTTAAAATGAATTAGTTTTATTTTTCTGATTTTTT
>NC_041392.1:107875351-107880069 GCF_002162155.2 Triticum dicoccoides | reverse complement strand
CGTCGCCGCGCCCGCCTCTGCATGGCGGCGCCGCGTCGCGGCTCCTGCACGTCCCGGTTGCGCGCTCGCCGGACCGGCCACTTCCCCTCCGCCCTGCCGCCCTGTTCCGGTCGGCGCCATCGCGGCCCTTGGCCGCCGGAGCTCGTGCCCGGCTCGTACCCGCTGCCCGCTAGCGCCGGCGCCCGTTAAGGCCCCCTGGCCCAATGACAATTGGGGCCCACGCCCCAGAAACGATTTAAAAAAAGGAGAGAAGAGAATTTAGAAAATAAATAAATAAATATATTAATTAATTAATCAGTTAATTAAATTAATTAACTTAATTAATTGTGTTTAGTAAACCTAATTAAATAACTAATATAAATAATCTGTTAATTAATCTAATTAACTTGGTTAATTAGTTAACATACAATTTAATTAATTCTGTTAATTCTAAAAATGATATAAAACTTTAAAAATTAATATAAAATAATCCGTAACTCGGATGAAAATACTTTGTACATGAAAGTTGCTCAGAACGATGAGGCGGATCCGGATACGCAGCCCGTTCGTCCGCCACACATCCCTAGCATAGCAAACACGTAACTTTCCCCTCCGGTTCATCTGTCCGAAAACGCGAATCACCGGGGATACTTTCCCGGATGTTTCCCCCTTTCGCCGGTACGACCTACTGCCGCGTTAGACCCCGAGACTGCCGGCGACCCCAAGTTCGACTACGGAGCACCCGTCTCGCGCTCTACCGCGACACCCTCTCCCACCCCTTCCTCGCCCCCTCCTTTTGCCACCGCCCTTTCGCCACCGCCACCGCCACCGCCCCCCTTCTTCACTTAATTAATTTGTTTTTACTACATGTTTTCAGGACTGACATAATGGCGGACGATAGAGCTGACCCGATTATGGACAACTATGATCCGGACGGTGAAGCACATATGTTCGGCATCATAAACGGCGATATTCTATATGTGCCGACCGGAGAAGAAGAAGATGATATCTCTTCTTATCTGAACCTTGACGGTGAAGATGAAGGGCGCCGTCAGCAAGATGATGCCGAACAAACGTCGATAAACGACGATCTTCAAATGGAAGTAGCAACCACCTCCGGCGCCGAGGTATATATATACATTGATACAAACTAACTGATTTGAATAAATATGTGTGTACTAACGCGCGCGACTCTTTCTTATTTTAGCCCTCGGCCGGATCGTCGAAACAATCGAGTACGTCGTCAAAGCGTGGCGCAACCAAGACGATGAAACAAGGAGAAACATGCACCATCGAGGTTGTCGACAGTGCAACCGGCAGGCCGCTGGAGCCCCGCAAGAACGCCACCAAGTTTGTCAGCCAATGCGGAGCCATTGTTAGAGACAACGTCTCGATCACCGTCCAGGAGTGGAATGAGCCAAAGAAGGCACGAATTGATGGTTTCACTTTTGTCGATAAGAGAACAAAAAAAGATTGCTTCAAGAAGCTTATGGAACATTTCGTTCTACCTCCGGAATACAACAAATTCGATGAGGAGGGTAACAAGATTGAGGAGAACAAGGAGAGGAGGAGGCTAGTCAAACAGTTCGCTCTTCATAAGATGGCCGACGCATTCCGGAAATTCAAGCAAAATCTAGCCCATGACTTTGTCAAGCAGAACAAGACTCCGGATTTCAAAGGACAATATGAGAAACTGAAAGATGATTGGCCAGAATTTGTGAAGCAAAAGAAATCGGAGCAGTTCATTCAAATATCGAAAAAAAATAAGGAAAATGCGGCTAAGAAGGAGTACAATCATGTTATGGGGCCAGGAGGGTATCGCCTTTGGGAGCCTAGGTGGGAGAAGATGGAGAACGAGCTGAGGGCGCGAGGAATCCGTCCAGGTACGGAGGGATGGGACCCAAGGGCCAAAAGCTGGTGGTACGGGCATGGGGGAACGCTAAACCCGGAGACAGGGGAGTGTGCTTACCGGGGCAAATTAATTAAACCCACCCAAGCCCTTATTAACGCAATGAGGGATGCTCAACAGGGGAAGATCAAGTTCAACAGAGAGAACGACGCGCTGACAAAAGCCCTCGGGAATCCTGAACACGGAGGACGTGTACGAGGCATGGGGCACATTCCGTGGAAAATAGGGTTCCCCCAGAACGATGACCCGTACGGTTACAGAAGCCGTAAGAGAAAGATGGATCAGGAAGCAGATGTTGTGGCGCGGTTGGCATCGGAAATGGAGGTGATGAAGAAAACCATGAGTGTACTAGTAGCCGAAAGAGATGCAGCTCGGGTGCAGCATGAAGATCATCCAGCGGATCTCGGAAGCCAGCAGCGGAGAAGCAGCGTGGCTTCCACGGAGGCCCCACCGGAGCCTCTGGTGGTCCAAATTACTGCACCGGAGCCTCTGGTGGTCGAAATTACTTCATCGGAGCCTCCTCGCTACCCCGTGGACGATATAAAGGAGATGAAAGAATGTCATCTGTATTATCCTATCGGGAACATGTCCATGAAGGTAGCCATCGGCAGTGCTTTACCATGTTTACCTGGAGCACTCCACCACAACAACCCCATTCAAGATGGCTATGCTCGTGTCACGGTGGAGGACATAGTCCAAGGGTTTGAGGACCTGGAGATTGACATTGCTACACCTGAAGGGGAGAAAAGACTTGGAGATGTCAAGCGCCATTTCATTATATGGCAAAAGAAGTTTATCAAGTTTCCAGGCGAGGCGCCAAGGACAACAAGTCCACCCCCCTACGGTGGTGGTGGTGGCGGTGGCGGTGGTGGTGGTGGTGGTGGTGGTGGTGGTGGTGGTGGCGGTTCACCTACACCTCCGTCACGTCAGCCGACGCCGCCCCCCAGTCCACAACGTCCGGCGGGTGATCAGCCGCCGCCCCCCAGTCCTCGTCCGGCGGGTGATCAGACGCCGCCCCCCAATCCACCTCCGGCAAAGAAGCAGAAGCAGTCCTGGATTATTAACCCGGACCCTTATGTACCTAAGACCACAAAGGTACCGGAGCCATCACTGAAGCCTCTCCCCACAAGGCCTTGGGAACGTAGTGCCGAGGAAGTCGACGCGGCCGCGGCTGCTGATTTGGAGAAATGGAAGGCGGACTACAAGAAGAAAAGAGAGCCCGAGCCCAAGCCAGTATTTTCTGATGAGCAAAAGAAGTGGGCTAAGTCATTTTTGAGCACACCGTCCCAAGCCGCGAAGAATCTGCCTAACGACTATGCACGTGAACTTCGCAGGCAGGCACTCATGTTCAAGGAGAACAAAGAGCGGGAGAAGGCCGAAAGTAAAAAAAGCGGGAAACAAGTTGCCCAGCTCGGGGAACAAAGTAAACAATCGATTGCCCCGCTTATACTGGAAGCCTTCTGTCCGGATGACCCCGAGATCATACAAGCTGCGGCAGCACAGGGATTGACTGTAACGAGTGCCAGAGAACAAGCAGCCAACTTAGGTATTACTCTTCGTGAACTGTTAGGCCTTGATGAGGCGCCAGTGAAGGAGGTAGTAATTACATATGTCAAGAATGGGCCTCTCGTCGAGCCTGCGCAGGAAAAGGATCTACCTCCACAAATGAAAGGTCTGCTGAAATGGTACAAGGGTTACATAAAAAATAAAAACGCCAAAGAATATATTTATGCGGAAGTTAGACATGAGCATCACTTCAAACATTACTATGTACAAATTGAACTGAGTGAATTGTTCCAGCTTTTCAATCTGCGCGAGCTCGATAAATCTATCATCAGTTGCTACGTTCTGTAAGTGATTTATTAATTTCTACCCCATCTCGTTCATATTGCCTGCACTATATATATGTCCTAACTATATTGTTGTGTCCGCTATTATACATGCAGAATGAAGATTAAGGAATGCAGAGTAAGGAACATCCATGATGTTGGGTTCATTGACCCACACATCGTTAATGGACATGTGTTGGAGCGTTACCCCGCCGATGTGGAGGCAGACCTGTGGCAGTTTCTTACAAAGCAGGAACTCAAAAGTGATATTCTATTTCCTTACCATTTTGAGTGAGTGTTTCTGTCTTGAGCATATTCTCTTTTGTTTACTCCATGCATGGTATGTGGCCGGCTAATCGATGAGTTATGCATGACGTACTGTGCATGTATCGTGTCCGCAGGTTCCACTGGATTCTGCTAGTAATTAAAGTTAACACCTCAGAATGTCTCGTCCACGACTCTGTGAATATGGATCCAAAGCTTTGGGGCGGCATGAGAAGAATGCTGCAGAAGTAATTATTTTCATTCATTTGCGCTCTATATAGATCGGCCTATTTCGTTCATTTCCTAATATCAAGTAACTAATTAATAACTCTCTTGTTCATTTAATTTTCTTTGCCTCGTAGGGTTTGGAGACGGTTCGTAGATACAAAGGTCGGTGAATTCAAAAAAGAGCTAGAATTCAAAATGTTAAAGGCTAAGAATGCTGGGGATATTCAGCCACCGGAGACCAATCTATGTGGATACTATGTCTGTGAGATGATCCGGAGATACACCTCTGAGCGGGTTCCGAGTGATACCAATGCTAAGAGGAATAACCTCCGGTGGATGCTTAGTCCAGAAGCTCGCTTCCGACCACTTCAAGAGGAACTAGCTGGATGGTTCAGCAGGGAAGTCCTCCATCCTAAAGGAGAACACTATTACGAGGACGTAGAACTTTATATGCATTAAATCATGTATGGAAACTTGTTCAAAATTGTATATGGTCATCCGATGATATT
>NC_041392.1:107814645-107875010 GCF_002162155.2 Triticum dicoccoides | reverse complement strand
TATTGAATATATATTGTATATTCCTCTTGAATTCTTTTTGGTTCTAATTTCAAATTTATTTGAAATTGTACATTCATATGCATGTATGTAGTACCGTAGAATATATGAAACTCCTTCAAAATTAAAATAAAGCACAAAAGAAATAAAATAATACAAATTAAACAGAAAACAGGTTTAAGGGGGGAGGTTTAGGGGGGGGGCTAAAACCCTAAACCTGCGGCGGCCTTTAGTCGCGGTTGGCCAGAAGAACCGCGACTAAAGGTCCTCCGCCCCGACGGCCACCTGGCGCCCACGTGGACGGGCCTTTAGTCGCGGTTCTTAAGCAACCGCGACTAAAGGGGCGGGGCCTTTAGTCGCGCCCGGTCGGTCGCGGTTGCGCAACCGCGACTAATGGCAGTTGCGAACCGCGACCAAAGGCCTTTTTTCCACCAGTGGGTATTTGCTTTGTGAAAGTCCAATTAAGCGTCTTGATCTATCTCTATAGATCTTAATGCCCAATATGTAAGCAGCTTCACCGAGGTCTTTCATTGAAAAACTCTTATTCAAGTATCCCTTTATGCTATCCAGAAATTCTATATCATTTCCAATTAGTAATATGTCATCTACATATAATATCAGAAATGCTACAGAGCTTCCCACTCACCTTTTTGTAAATACAGGCTTCTCCAAAAGTCTGTACAAAACCAAATGCTTTGATCACACTATCAAAGCGTTTATTCCAACTCCGAGAGGCTTGCACCAGTCCATAAATGGATTGCTGGAGCTTGCACACTTTGTTAGCTCCTTTTGGATCGACAAAACCTTCCGGCTGCATCATATACAACTCTTCTTCCAGAAATCTATTCAGGAATGCAGTTTTGACATCCATCTGCCAAATTTCATAATCATAAAATGCGGCAATTGCTAACATGATCCAGACAGACTTAAGCATCGCTACGGGTGAGAAGGTCTCATCGTAGTCAATCCTTTGAACTTGTCGAAAACCTTTTGCGACAAGTCGAGCTTTGTAGACAGTAACATTACCGTCAGCGTCGGTCTTCTTCTTGAAGATCCATTTATTCTCAATTGCTTGCCGATCTTTGGGCAAGTCAACCAAAGTCCATACTTTGTTCTCATACATGGATCCCATCTCAGATTTCATGGCTTCAAGCCATTTTGCGGAATCTGGGCTCACCATCGCTTCTTCATAGTTCGTAGGTTCATCATGATCTAATAGCATGACTACCAGAACAGGATTACCGTACCACTCTGGTGCGGATCTTATTCTGGTTGATCTACGAGGTTCAGTAGTATCTTGTTCTGAAGTTTCATGATCATCATCATTAGCTTCCTCACTAATTGGTGTAGGTGTCACAGAAACTGGTTTCTGTGATGTACTACTTTCCAATAAGGGAGCAGGTACAGTTACCTCATCAAGTTCTACTTTCCTCCCACTCACTTCTTTCGAGAGAAACTCCTTCTCTAGAAAGTTTCCGAATTTAGCAACAAAAGTCTTGCCTTCGGATCCGTGATAGAAGGTGTATACAATAGTTTTCTTTGGATATCCTATGAAGACACATTTCTCCGATTTGGGTTCGAGCTTATCAGGTTGAAGTTTCTTCACATAAGCATCGCAGCCCCAAATTTTCAGAAACGACAACTTTGGTTTCTTGCCAAACCACAGTTCATAAGGCATCATCTCAACGGATTTTGATGGTGCCCTATTTAACGTGAATGCGGCCGTCTCTAGAGCATAACCCCAAAACAATAGCGGTAAATCAGTAAGAGACATCATAGATCGCACCATATTAAGTAAAGTACGATTACGACGTTCGGACACACCATTACGCTGTGGTGTTCCGAGTGGCGTGAGTTGCGAAACTATTCCATATTGTTTTAAATGTACACCAAACTCGTAACTCAAATATTCTCCTCCACGATCAGATCATAGGAATTTTATTTTCTTGTTACGATGATTTTCAACTTCACTCTGAAATTCTTTGAACTTTTCAAATGTTTCAGACTTACGTTTCATTAAGTAGATATACCCATATCTGCTTAAGTCATCTGTGAAGGTGAGAAAATAACGATATCCACCACGAGCCTCAACATTCATCGGACCACATACATCTGTATGTATGATTTCCAACAAATCTGCTGCTCTCTCCATAGTACCGGAGACCGGTGTTTTTGTCATCTTACACATAAGGCACGGTTCGCAAGTACCAAGTGATTCATAATCAAGTGGTTCCAAAAGTCCATCTGTATGGAGTTTCTTCATGCGCTTTATACCGATATGACCTAAACGGCAGTGCCACAAATAAGTTGCAGTATCATTATCAACTCTGCATCTTTTGGCTTCAACATTATGAATATATGTGTTACTACTATCGAGATTTAATAAGAATAGACCATTCTTCATGGGTGCATGACCATAAAAGATTTTACTCATATAAATAGAACAACCATTATTCTCTGATTTAAATGAATAACCGTCTCGCATCAAACAAGATCCAGATATAATGTTCATGCTCAACGCTGGCACCAAATAACAATTATTTAGGTCTAGTATTAATCCCGAAGGTAGATGTAGAGGTAGCGTGCCGACCGCGATCACATCGACTTTGGAACCATTTCCCACGCGCATCGTCACCTCGTCCTTAGCCAATCTTCGCTTAATCTGTAGTCCCTGTTTCGAGTTGCAAATGCTAGCAACAAAACCAGTATCAAATACCCAGGTGCTACTGCGAGCATTAGTAAGGTACACATCAATAACATGTATATCGCATATACCTTTGTTCACCTTGCCATCCTTCTTATCCGCCAAATACTTGGGGCAGTTCCGCTTCAAGTGACCAGTCTGCTTGCAGTAGAAGCACTCAGTTTCAGGCTTAGGTCCAGATTTTGGTTTCTTCTCTTGAGCAACAACTTGCTTGCTGTTCTTTTTGAAGTTCCCCTTCTTCTTCCCTTTGCCCTTTTTCTTGAAACTAGTGGTCTTGTTGACCATCAACACTTGATGCTCCTTTTTGATTTCTACCTCCGCAGCTTTCAGCATTGCGAAGAGCTTGGGAATAGTCTTATTCATCCCTTGCATATTATAGTTCATCACGAAGCTCTTGTAGCTAGGTGGCAGTGATTGGAGAATTCTGTCAATGACGCAATCATCTGGAAGATTAACTCCCAATTGAATCAAGTGATTATTATACCCAGACATTTTGAGTATATGCTCACTGACAGAACTGTTCTCCTCCATCTTGCAGCTATATAACTTATTGGAGACTTCATATCTCTCAATCCGGGCAGTTGCTTAAAATATTAACTTCAACTCCTGGAACATCTCATATGCTCCATGATGTTCAAAACATCGTTGAAGTCCCGATTCTAAGCCGTAAAGCATGGCACACTGAACTATCGAGTAGTCATTAGCTTTACTCTGCCAGACGTTCATAACATCTGGTGTTGCTCCAGCAGCAGGCCTGGCACCCAGCGGTGCTTCCAGGACGTAATTCTTCTGTGCAGCAATGAGGATAATCCTCAAGTTACGGACCCAGTCCGTGTAATTGCTACCATCATCTTTCAACTTTGCTTTCTCAAGGAACGCATTAAAATTCAACGAAACAACAACACGGGCCATCTATCTACAATCAAACATAAACAAGCAAGATACTATCAGGTACTAAGTTCATGATAAATTTAAGTTCAATTAATCATATTACTAAAGAACTCCCACTTAGATAGACATCCCTCTAATCCTCTAAGTGATCACGTGATCCAAATCAACTAAACCATGTCCGATCATCACGTGAGATGGAGTAGTTTCATTGGTGAACATCACAATGTTGATCATATCTACTATATGATTCATGCTCGACCTTTCGGTCTCCGTGTTCCGAGGACATATTTGTATATGCTTGGCTCGTCAAGTATATAACCTGAGTATTCCGCGTGTGCAACTATTTTGCACCCGTTGTATTTGAACGTAGAGCCTATCACACCCGATCATCACGTGGTGTCTCAGCACGAAGAACTTTCGCAACGGTGCATACCCAGGGAGAACACTTCTTGATAATTAGTGAGAGAACATCTTAAAATGCTACCTTCAATCAAAGCAAGATAAGATGCATAAAAGATAAACATCCCATGCAATCAATATAAGTGATATGATATGGCCATCATCATCTTGTGCTTGTGATCTCCATCTTTGAAGCACCGTCATGATCACCATCATCACCGGCGCGACACCTTGATCACCATCGTAGCATCGTTGTCGTTTCGCCAATCTTATGCTTCCACGACTATCGCTACCGTTTAGTGATAAAGTAAAGCATTACAGCGCAGTTGCACTGCATACAATAAAGCGACAACCATATGGCTCCTGCCAGTTGCCGATAACTCGGTTAAAACATGATAATATCATACAATAAAATTTAGCATCATGTCTTGACCATATCACATCACAACATGCCCTGCAAAAACAAGTTAGACGTCCTCTACTTTGTTGTTGCAAGTTTTATGTGGCTGCTACGGGCTTAAGCAAGAACCAATCTTATCTACGCATCAAAACCACAACGATAGTTTGTCAAGTTGGTGTTGTTTTAACCCTCGCAAGGACCGGGCGTAGCCATACTCGGTTCAACTAAAGTTGGAGAAACTGACACCCGCTAGCCACCTTTGTGCAAAGCACGTCGGGAGAACCGGTCTCGCGTAAGCGTACACGTAATGTCGGTCCGGGCCGCTTCGTCCAACAATACCGCTGAACCAAAGTATGACATGCTGGTAAGCAGTATGACTTATATCGCCCACAACTCACTTGTGTTCTACTCGTGCATATAACATCAACACATAAAACCTAGGCTCGGATGCCATTGATGGGGAACGTTGTAATTTCAAAAAAAAAATCCTACGCACACGCAAGATCATGGTGATGCATAGCAACGAGAGGGGAGAGTGTGATCTACGTACCCTCGTAGACCAACAGCGGAAGCGTTATGACAACGCGGTTGATGTAGTCGTACGTCTTCACGGCCCGATCGATCAAGCACCGAAACTATGGCACCTTCGAGTTTTAGCACACGTTCAGCTCGATGACGATCCCCGGACTCCGATCCAGGAAAGTGTCGGGGAAGAGTTCCGTCAGCACGACGGCATGGTGACAATCTTGATGTTCTACCGTCGCAGGGCTTTGCCTAAGCACCGCTACAATCTCCTAGTCCAATTCGGACCAGAGGGGGAGGGGGCGCGCGGCCCACCCTGGCCGCCCCTCTCTCTCCACTAAGGCCCATAAGGCCCATTACTTCTCCCCGAGGGGGGGGGGGTCCGGTAACCCTCCGGCACTCCGGTTTTCTCCGAAATCACCCGGAACACTTCCGGTGTCCGAATATAGTCATCCAATATATCAATCTTTATGTCTCGACTATTTCGAGACTCCTCGTCATGTCCGTGATCACATCCGGGACTCTGAACTAACTTCGGTACATCAAAACTCATAAACTCATAATATAACTGTCATTGAAACCTTAAGCGTGCGGACCCTACGGGTTCGAGTACAATGTAGACATGACCGAGACATGTCTCCGGTCAATAACCAATAGCGGACCTGGATGCTCATATTGGCTCCCACATATTCTACGAAGCTCTTTATCGTTCAGACTGCATAACAACATACGTTGTTCCCTTTGTCATCGGTATGTTACTTGCCCGAGATTTGATCGTCGGTATCTTAATACCTAGTTCAATCTCTTTTCCGGCAAGTCTCTTTACTCGTTCCGTAATACATCATCTCACAACTAACTCATTAGTTGCAATGCTTGCAAGGCTTATGTGATGTGCATTACCGAGAGGGCCCAGAGATACCTCTCCGATAATCGGAGTGACAAATCCTAATCTCGAAATACGCCAACTCAACATTTACCTTTGGAGACACCTGTAGAGCTCCTTTATAATCACCCAGTTACGTTGTGACGTTTGGTAGCACACAAAGTGTTCCTCCGGCAAACGGGAGTTGCATAATCTCATAGTTATAGAAACATGTATAAGTCATGAAGAAAGCATTAGCAACACACTAAACGATTGAGTGCTAAGCTAATGGAATGGGTCATGTCAATCACATTATTCTCCTAATAATCTGATCCCGTTAATCAAATGACAACACATGTCTATGGTTAGGAAACATAACCATCTTTCATTAACGAGCTAGTCAAGTAGAGGCATACTAGTGACGTTTAGTTTGTCTATGTATTCACACAAGTATTATGTTTCCGGATAATACAATTCTAGCATGAATAATAAACATTTATCATGATATAAGGAAATAAAATAATAACATTATTATTGCCTCTAGGGCATATTTCCTTCAGGAACGGCGACAAAGGCGCCGGCGCAGGCAGCTCCTCCGCCACGGCGGCGTCGTAGTGCGCCTGCGCCTACTTCAGGGTGAAGCCGGTATGCACATGTGCGGGATTCCGGTGCGTTGTCCTCGTAGCCCGTCTCCATCGTAGGCCGCCCTCATCGTCGGAGACCTATGGCGAGTTGGCCGGCATGCTGGCCTCGATCTTCCTGCACGATGGCTCTGCCAGGCGGCCGCAAAGGGCGGCCAGCTCATGCTTCGTCCCCGTCGAGAGGCTCTCCCACAGAGCGTTGCCACGGCAGTCATGCGGATGCGGTGGAAGGGAGGAGGACGTGGAGCGGCTCATGTTGTGGCATGGAGTAGGCGGCCTGTGGCCACCATTAAATAGCGGATTCCGGTGAGGCTAGGCATCTGGGAGCGTCAATGCACGGTGCCGGAGTGGGTTTCTCGGTCGACGAGCTTGCTTAATGGCGACATATGGACGGATGGGGCATTGAACGGGTGTGGTAGATATTTGTCCCATCTCGTCCAGTAACGCGTATCCGACATTGAACAGGAGCAGACACCGGGGGCGTGTCGTGGGCGGCGCCCTCGGTCGGCGCGCCGCTTCAATGCTGGCGCCAGTGAGAGGTCGCGTCTGCTCTGTAGCCGGCTTCAATGTGGAGCAGCCTCTCTACAACGATATAATGTGGGCAGCTGACACCGGGCGGGAATGCGCGCAGAAGAGGGAGGACGGTTGTGGGTTGGCGAGGGTGGCCAGAAGCGGTCATGGGTGTTGTCCGGACACCCGCAAAGCCCCCCACATTTGTCTCCGGTTTGCCGAATAAAGTGCGTCCGAACAATCTTGCTGATCGATGCAGGACCGCGTTGGATGGAACAACACGTTCAGACCGCCAGGTCTAGACGTATGCGGGCAGTTTGAAAGTCGCCGTTGGAGATGTCGTTACACATAGACGACTTTTAGTTGTGTCACTGTAGAATACAAGTAGGCTTTTGGCAATTTCAATTATGAAAGCTCATTTCTGAATCACAATGTAGAAGAAAAAAACCACGGGAAAATCACAATCTAGAATTGACACATACTAACAAGAATAGACCCACAAACCTAATTGAATATACGGACGCCAATTGAAATCTACCCGTGTTTGTACGATTGAGTATGATGATTTGACCCCTGGTGGGTGTGCCCATGCTTCATGTCCCCGTCTCCACCTTCCCATCGAGAAGTCATTCTAGATCTAGAGAGACTTTTCTCTCAACATTCGTTAGAATGATTGCCAAAGTTATACATGCAATACTGCATTTGGTAAACAATTTAGTCGTTTCAGTATACCAGTCTCAACGGGGTTATTCGTTTCGAATCGGAATGGAACTCTGAAGCGGCTTCCACCCGACGTTTCCCGCAACGATAAAGAAAGAAAACTTGAATCCAAGCAGTACGTACGTGGCACCAGAACTGCCATCAAATATTTGGTGTTGAATTCCGTCGAAAGACGATCGATCTGGTCCAGCACAGGAGACACGAATTGACCTCGCCGTACGTCCGCCCAATGATTGCTGGTCGAGCAGAGAAAGAGAGCCCGATCGGGAGATGGACGAGTGGGAACAGAAGAAAGGCGTGACACAATTCGTTGGCTGGCTCACTTACGCATAATCCTCCTCCTAATTAGCACCGCTAATCACTTTCCTGGTCATAATTAGCACTGTTATTAGGGAAGGATCGGGCCCCTGTTACCCGGGAGCCCGGTGCGGTACGCAGCCGCACTCTGGTAGCCACCCAGCCCGCCAGCTACCTTCCCCATCACTCGCCATCACGCCTTACCTGTTGCGCTCCCGAACCCGGACACGTTCTTTGCGCTCGATCGCACGCGCCGCTCAACTGGTCGCCACGCCGAACGCGTTCCCCCCCGCCGCAGGAGATCGATCGGCCGATGCGAGGCTCCGGCTGCGCTGTAGAGCATGATGATGGGCCGGCCGTTACAAAGGGGAGGAAAAGGCGACGACGACAAGTAGCGTAGCCGCCTACCGTACGTGAGCGCGGCGAGCTGGGCTCTGCCCGTCGGACAGCTGGGGGCGGTGGCGGCCGCGCGTCCCCTTCCGTCTCCCCCTCGGATGTTACCACCACCAGCAGACGGCCAGGAAACGCTCGCGAGCCGTGCGCCGGAAGTCAGCCAGCCAGCCGGGCGGGTCAGTAGTGCGTCCCAGGTTTGGTGTTCGGCATGTCACGGGGCGTTGCCATTAATTGACTGAGGCCAGCTCGCTTCCTTGGCGTGCGAGAAACCGAGAGTGTGTATGGACCGGCTCGACCGCACCGCTGCAGGCCAGCTGCAGCGTACGTACGTGCGCGCGCCGGGCCGCTCGGTCGCTACACGTAGCCGCGCCGCGGGGCAGGCGCATTAGGGTGCAATCATGGACCGGTCGACCCGGCGAGGCGGGCCACGCAACCGACCCCGTCCGTGTGTCCGCCGCCTCGCCTGCCTATATATAGAGGCTCTCCAGGAGCAAGTGTTCTCCAAGAGCCCAACGCAGCCGAGCTACCGCAGCTCCCTCGCTCTCCTCGACCTATCTATCTACCCGCTGCATCCCACCGAGCAAAGAGGAGAAGGGTAGCAAATCTATTACCGGTCGGTTTGTGTGCTCGAGGAGGACGAAGCTGGTAGCATGGCTTTCCTCAACATGGAGCAGCACACCTGGGCCTTCACCTTCGGTATCCTAGGTACTATTACATGCGTCCATCCATGGATCCGTCCTGCATTCTGTGTGCAAGTGCTTCTGTTTCTTCTGCCCTTTCGGAAAGGATCATCGATGATCCCGGCTTGCTTGCACGAGTTGGATGGATCCATGGTCCTTGCCTTGCTCAACACACCCTTTGGCCTGCTTGTGTGCCTTGCTCAATCTCTTTCGTTGAGCTGAGCTACCGTTTCTGTTCCGAATAAATGGACCTGCCAAACCAAGCTTTTAGCCTCTAATCAAGTGGTTACACCCCAGCAAAGAAACGGGGGCCAACATGCTTGTTGTGTGTACGTTCACGGAGACAAACAAACGTACACACAACTGATTTTCTTTCCTTGTTTCCTTTTTTTTACCAGACAGCATCCACCCTAGTTTTCTTGCTTTATTTATTCTCTTTTTTTTTTGCGTTGGTTGACACATAACTGACCAGCTATCATCTCCGTTCTTGGTTTTGCAGGCAACATCATCTCACTTATGGTCTTCCTTTCACCGCTGTAAGCACCCTCAACTTTACTGTACTCTCCCGTTCAGTCTTCAGAAAAATATACTGTAACCCTGCATACATCTATGTACATCCATGCATGTCCCTTGTCATGTGTGTGTCTTTGTATATATTCAGACTAAAAAATATATTTAATAACTAGGAAAAGAGGACCACGGTACGTCGTACAACACACATGACACATGTCCACGAATACATGACTGATGGAAACGGTCACTGTCATCTACACTGTTCTAGAATTTTCGCTTATATACCTGGAGACAACATAACGCTGAATATTGCTACATTAATTACTAGTGTATATTACCAGTAGGGTAAAAAGTGACGAATGTCACTGTTAGGTAGGTGCGGTGCAGTGCAGTGTACTACACATATATATATATCTCGGTTGTTAGTTAGTTTAGCTCCTCTGGTTACGCCAATGATTACTTACTTAATCTAGGTAGGCCCAAGTAAAAAAAGAACAATTCATATATGCTGGTGGATGCATGGTCATTATTAACTCTGACGAATCTCTGATGCAGCCCGACGTTCTACCGTGTGTACCGCAAGAAGTCGACGGAGGGGTTCCAGTCGACGCCCTACCTGGTGACGCTCTTCAGCTGCCTGCTGTGGATGTACTACGCCTTCCTCAAGTCCGGTTCCGAGCTCCTCCTCACCATCAACGCCGTCGGCTGCGTCATCGAGAGCCTCTACATCGCCATGTACCTCGTCTACGCCCCCAAGAGCGCCAGGCTCCTCACCGCCAAGCTCTTCATTGGCCTCGACGTCGGCCTCTTCGGCCTCATCGCCCTCGTCACCATGCTCGCGTCGCACGGCCCCCTCCGCGTCCAGGTCGTCGGCTGGATCTGCGTCGCCGTCGCGCTCGGCGTCTTCGCCGCTCCCTTGAGCATCATCGTAAGGACCCATTTTATCTTAAGGCTAGATCTCTTTTAAGGTTTGTGGATTGAAGGGGTTAATTGATCTTGATTGTTTTCTTGCGTGCAGAGGCTTGTGATCCGTACCAAGAGCGTGGAGTTCATGCCCTTCTCGCTGTCCTTCTTCCTGGTCCTCAGCGCCGTCATCTGGTTCGCGTACGGCGCGCTCAAGAAGGACATCTTCGTGGCGATGCCCAACGTGCTGGGCTTCTTGTTCGGCGTGGCGCAGATGGCGCTCTACATGGCGTACCGCAACAAGAAGCCCGCCACCGTGGTGCTGGTGCACGAGGAGATGAAGCTGCCGGAGCACGTCAAGGAGGTGGCCGGCGGCGCCAAGCCGCAGGGCGGCGCGCCCACCGAGGGGAGGATCAGCTGCGGCGCCGAGGTGCACCCCATTGACGTTCTCCCGGCCGTGGCCGACATCGAGCAAGCCGCCGCAGCGGCCGACGAAGACGTGATCCGCGACGACCAGAACATGCTCAGGCCGGAGCAGCCGGCGGTCATCAAGCCTGACGTCGCCATTGTCGTCCAGGCCTAGATTAGGTTTATCAATCAGCCCCGTTATTAATTCAAGTAAGCCGGCGATAAGTGGGTACGCACAGCACACATGCGGGCCTTCCGGCGTGGCCGCGTACGTGGCTGGCCAGAAGCTGGAGCACTGTGTGGCTGCATCGGGTCCGCGCATGGCATGGCTGGCTGTGCATGCAGAGATCCAGCTTAGCTAGCCCGACCGACTGCATGCCATGTATGAAGGGAGACCAGGAGTGAGAGCGAGTGTGAGTGAGTGAGTGAGTGAGTGAGAGAGATGCATGCTACAGCAGCTTTGTACTGTATTATCAACCATTTTATCAGCCTGTCACATGCATTGGTTTCTTTTTAGTTTACTTTGTGTCATTGTCGATCCATGCATGCAGTCGCATAAATAAATTTGGGGCCCATATATATTATTATCTGGAGCAGAAACTCTAGCTAGCTTTGAAACAGTTCATGAGTGTGGTGTAAAGAAACCTTGGAAAGAAAGAGAGATGTCATAGTTAGGAGGAAGATATGGAGGTGAAAAATGCGTGAGTCATGGCCTCGATCGTCATCCTTGCGTTCCTCTAACCGCACAGGTAGCGTGCATGGTCAGGAACTATTAGAATGAAGGAAGCACAAGGGGCTAGCTGTGCGTGAAGATTCAACTATCTTCCAGGGTTTAATGATATCTTTGGCTCTTTGCCCCGAAAGAAGAAGCTGTAGCTAGCGGCTATGGTACGCGATCGACGACCTATGCGGAGTTACAGTACATGACAATGGCGATTCATCACATAATTCACCTTTTAGCCTTTTAGGTTCAGTCACTGTAAACCTAAAAGGTGTTTCTATTCCGGTATAACCTCAGCCGACACAGGTAGTCTGTCAAGACACTATTATTCTCGGTAATCGTGGTGTTAAGATTAGACGGTTCTTACTACGCTAAGAAAAACACCTTGAATTCTAGGTTGGTCATCAGTGTCTGACGAGAGATAACCTGCTTTTTATAAAATATATTCTTACAAATTACATCTGACTTTTTTTTTGCCAGAAAAAATACATCCAGATTCATATTAAGAATTAATTAGGACATCAAGGATGCATACAATTAAACTACCCCTCCGGCAAGGATGATCTCGAAATAGGCTTTCGCCCCCCTTTATAAATAAAGATACAAACAACCGAACGATACACGATGGTGAGGAAACCCTCATACAAGCAGGTAGGAATGAAACAAAAAAGGCCCAGGGCGAGTGCCACAAGTGCCACTAAACCCAACGCCAAGCATGAATAACAGGAGAGGCCACCCCTAACACACTACAACCAAGACAACTGAAGAGAATTGGAGCCGCGCCGCCAAGAGAAACCACCGTGCCACGGGGATCCGAACACACCGAGCCATCTCTGGAGAGGGCGGACTCATCATCGAGACGCCCCCTCGCTCCGGGTCGTGGAACGCCGCTCCTGCCAAGAGACGGCAAGGACCAAGAACGGAGGCCACGAGGACACATCTAAATGATAGGCGGTCATCGACACCAGCCCTCGCCAGAGGCAAAGATGCACTATGCCAGTGGGAAGGCAAACCCGACGCCATAAGCCATTTGCAACCGAGAAGAACCGAGGGTCCACCAACGACGCCCTCAAGAGGGGGATGACACCGAGCGCCACCGACGTCAAGTCCAAGAGATGGACTAGGATTTTCACCCCGGACCCATGCCACCTTGAGGGGACCCTTAACAACGCCCCCAAAAGGGAAGCGACACTCGTAGGTGCCGGCGTTGCCGGCGCTGGAGCGCAGAGCTTTTGCTCCGACCCACACAAGTGCCACCAGCGGACTCACGGTTGCCAACCCACCCCGAGAAGGGAAGTCACTGTTGGAAATATGCCCTAGAGGCAATAATAAATTAGTTATTATTATATTTCCTTTTTCATGATAATCGTTTATTATCCATGCTAGAATTGTATTGATAGGAAACTCAGATACATGTGTGGATACATAGACAACACCGTGTCCCTAATAAGCCTCTAGTTGACTAGCTCGTTGATCAATAGATGGTTACGGTTTCCTGACCATGGACATTGGATTTCGTTGATAGGGATCACATCATTAGGAGAATGATGTGATGGACAAGACCCAATCCTAAGCCTAGCACAAGATCGTGTAGTTCGTATGCTAAAGCTTTTCTAATGTCAAGTATCATTTCCTTAGACCATGAGATTGTGCAACTCCCGGATACCGTAGGAATGCTTTGGGTGTACCAAACGTCACAACGTAACTGGGTGGCTATAAAGGTGCACTACGGGTATCTCCGAAAGTGTCTGTTGGGTTGGCACGAATCGAGACTAGGATTTGTCACTCCGTGTAACGGAGAGGTATCTCTGGGCCCACTCGGTAGGACATCATCATAATGTGCACAATGTGACCAAGGAGTTGATCACGGGATGATGTGTTACGGAACGAGTAAAGAGACTTGCCGGTAACGAGATCGAACAAGGTATCGGGATACCGACGATCGAATCAAGGGCAAGTATCATACCAGTAGACAAAGGGAATTGTATACGGGATTGATTGAATCCTTGACATCGTGGTTCATCCGATGAGATCATCGTGGAACATGTGGGAGCCAACATGGGTATCCAGATCCCGTTGTTGGTTATTGACCAAAGAGGTGTCTCGGTCATGTCTGCATGATTCCCGAACCCGTAGGGTCTACACACTTAAGGTTCAATGACGCTAGGGTTATAGGGAAAGTATGTATGCGGTTACTGAATGTTGTTCAGAGTCCCGGATGAGATACCGGACGTCATGAGGAGTTCCGAAATGGTCCGGAGGTAAAGATTGATATATAGGAAGTGTGGATCTGGCCACCGGAAGTGTTCCGGGCATCACCGGTAATGTACCGGGAGCACCGGAAGGGTTCCGGGGTCCACCGGGAGGTGCCACCAGCCCCGGAGGCTTTCGTGGGCCAAGAGTGGGAAGGGACCAGCCCCTAGGAGGGCTGGGGCGCCTCCCACCAAGGCCCAAGGCGCCCTCAAGAGGAGAGGGGGCAAACCCTAGGGGCAGATGGGCCCTAAGGCCCACCCTAGGTGCGCCCCCCTCTCTCTCTCCCCCTCGGCCGCCACCCAGATGGGATCTGGGGGCTGCCACCACCCCTAGGGAGGGAACCCTAGGTGGGGGAGCAGCCCCTCCCCTCCCCCTATATATAGTGGAGGTTTTGGGCTGCCCAACACGCGAGTCTCTCTCTCCCAAGGCGCAACCCTACCTCTCTCCCTCCTCGTCTCTCGTAGTGCTTGGCGAAGCCCTGCAGGAGTACTGCGCTCCTCCACCACCACCACGCCATCATGCTGCTGCTGGACGGAGTCTTCCCCAACCTCTCCCTCTCTCCTTGCTGGATCAAGGCATGGGAGACGTCACCAGGCTGCACGTGTGTTGAACGCGGAGGCGCCGTTGTTCGGCGCTTAGATCGGAATCGACCGCAATCTGAATCGCCACGAGTACGACTACCTCATCCGCGTTCTTGCAACGCTTCTGCTTAGCGATCTACAAGGCTATGTAGATGCACTCCCCTTCCCTTCGTTGCTAGATTACTCCATAGATTGATCTTGGTGATGCGTAGAAAATTTTAAATTTCTGCTACGATCCCCAACAGTGGTATCAGAGCTAGGTCTATGCGTAGTTTCTATGCACGAGTAGAACACAAGTTGTTGTGGGTGTCGATTTTGTCAATTTACTTGCCGTTATTAGTCTTATCTTGATTCGGCGGCATCGTGGGATGAAGCGGCCCGGACCGACCTTACACGTACTCTTACGTGAGACAGGTTCCACCGACTAACATGCACTAGTTGCATAAGGTGGCTAGCGGGTGTCTGTCTCTCCCACTTTAGTCGGATCGGATTCGATGAAAAGGATCCTTATGAAGGGTAAATAGAAATTGGCATATCACGTTGTGGTTTTGGCGTAGGTAAGAAACGTTCTTGCTAAGAAACCTATAGCAGCCACGTAAAATTTGCAACAACAATTAGAGGACGTCTAACTTATTTTTGCAGCATATGCCGTGTGATGTGATATGGCCAAAAGGATGTGATGAATGATATATGTGATGTATGAGATTGATCATGTTCTTGTAATAGGAATCACAACTTGCAAGTCGATGAGTATGACAACTGGCAGGAGTCATAGGAGTTGTCTTAATTTATTTATGACATGCGTGTCAACATCAACGTCATGTAATTACTTTACTTTATTGCTAACCATTAGCCGTAGTAGTAGAAGTAATAGTCGGCGAGACAACTTCACGAAGACACGATGATGGAGATCATGATGATGGAGATCATGGTGTCATGCCGGTGACGATGATGATCATGGCGCCCCAAAGATGGAGATCAAAAGGAGCAAAATGATATTGGCCATATCATGTCACTATTTGATTGCATGTGATGTTTATCATGTTTTACATCTTATTTGCTTAGAACGACGGCAGCTTAAATAAGATGATCCCTCACAATAATTTCAAGAAAGTGTTCCCCCTAACTCTGCACCATTGCGAAGGTTTGTTGTTTCGAAGCACCACGTGAAGATCGGGTGTGATAGATTCTAATGTTGGAATACAACAGGTGTAAGCCAGATTTACACACGCAATATGAGGGAGTCCTGGATTAGGGGGTGTCCGAATGGCCGGACTATACCTTCAGTCGGACTCCTGGACTATGAAGATACAAGATCGAAGACTTCGTCCCGTGTTCGGAAGGGACTTTCCTTGGCGTGGAAGGCAAGCTTGGCGATACGGATATGTAGATCTCCTACCATTGTAACCGACTTTGTGTAACCCTAACCCTCTCTGGTGTCTATATAAACCGGAGGGTTTTAGTCCGTAGGATAACATACACGATAACAATCATACCATAGGCTAGCTTCTAGGGTTTAGCCTCTCCGATCTCGTGGTAGATCTACTCTTGTACTACCCATATCATCAATATTAATCAAGCAGGACGTAGGGTTTTACCTCCATCGAGAGGGCCCGAACCTAGGTAAAACTTCGTGTCCCTTGCCTCCTGTTACCATCCGGCCTAGACGCACAGTTCGGGACCCCCTACCCGAGATCCGCCGGTTTTGACACCGACATTGGTGCTTTCATTGAGAGTTCCTCTGTGTCATCACCATCAGGAAGGATGCCTTGCCCCGTCTTTAAAGATGACACCGTTGCTAAGGGAGCTTTGGCTGTCGGCCAAACCCTCCGGCTAGGTGGTTTTCTTATGACTGCCTGTTCGGTTTCTGCGCCGATGATGACCTCTCGAGCCATCGAAAACAATCTTCATGTCAGCTCAGAACTCGCCGAGCAGTTAGATCCAATGGAGCTCTCCTCCATAAACGAGCTCTTGGATCGCATCGCCGCCTTGGGAGTCGCTACGGGTTACGACCAGATTGGGCCTAAACCCGATCTGAGAGAGATTAACTCTCCCCAAGTCACCCATCCGGTTGCCGTGGTAGAGGTACAATGCGGCGACCCTTCATCTATCTTAAGGACTAGCTACGTCCGGATTCCCGATCCCTCCTAGCCGGATACCCGCGGAGGGGAGGATATCACTCAAGACCTGAACTTAGAGTCAGGCGACGGGCTGGATTCATTGGACAACATCCAGGAATCCAAATTTTCGAGTTCGGAAATTCCTCGACCTCTAAGCCTCAGATGGGGTGAGGCTTCGGATTTAATTCCGCCCACCCACACGAACATAAGCGATCTATCCCAAATCAGGCAAGAGCCCGATGAAACAGTACATCATTACTGGGCCAGATTCCTCCTGGTTAAGAACAGGATAAAGGACTGCCGCGAGGAAGACGCAATCTCAATCTTTTGCAATAATTGCACGGACAAGGGAATCCTCAACGCCATAAGTTGCCGTGATATCGCACGCTTCGCTGACTTGGCGTCCATCGTGCGAAAGTACTGTGCGATGGAAAGCGCCTGGAAAACCGAAATAAAATTTTGGGACGATCCGGCCCTGAATACAAACCCAGTCCGAAATAAAAGGGCGCATCATCGCTAGACACCCGGGTCAAACACCAAAAAGCAAAAACCCTCTACAGGGCATGGAACCGTACTAGAAGGATGGCTTAATGGACCCTGTAAAATTCATAGTACAGAGGACGCACACCAACTCACAGCCTTAGAGCATGTTGGATACTCCTGCAGGTGGCCAAAATTGGCGAAAATCTCCTAATTCCGGAGGCCACAGAAAGCCACCCCAGAGACACCAATACGGTATTAACAGTCTTCGAGACTTTCGCATCAAATAATAAGCGAAAAAGGACACTCCACAGCCTTGCTGAAGTCTACCAAGTAGCAACAATAAACCCATGGAGTGACACGGCTATTACCTTCAACGCCAGTGATGAACCTAAATTCCGAACAGCCCGAGCACCAGCCACATTGGTCCTCAGTCCAATAGTGGATGGCTTTCGCCTTACCAAGGTACTCATGGACGGCGGCAGCAGATTGAACCTCATTTATGAGGAAACCCTTCAAAAAATGTAAATAGACTGGAACCGCATTGAGCGAAGCAACACAACCTTTAGAGGAATAATCCCCAGTCGGGAAGCGCGCTGCACAGGAAAAATCACACTAGATGTGGTGTTCGGCATGCCGAATAATTACAGGTCCGAAGAGGTGACGTTCCATGTGGCTCCGTTCAGCAGCGGTTATCACGCTCTGCTATGGCGGGAAGCGTTTACAATCTTCCAAGAAATACCCTATTACGGGTACATGAAGCTCAAGATGCCCGGGCCTAACGGGATCATCACTCTCGCTAGTGATCCGGACATAGCACTCCGCGCCGAAAACAAGACAGCCGCACTGGCCCTCGAGGCACTATCCGAAGCCCTAGCGGCTGAGGAACTGACTGTGCTGCGCTCTACGGTGAATAGGGACGATGTGGTACTCGACAAAAGATCCAAGTCCACCTCCTTTAAACCGGCAGACGAAATAGTCAAATTCCAAGTCCATCCAACGGACCCCAATAAAACAGCTTCCATTGGGGCACAGTTAAACCCTGATGTAGACGCCGCACTGCGAGAGTTCCTACGAGAGAACTGGGACATTTTCGCCTGGCACCCTTCAGACATGCCAGGAATCCCACGCAGGCTGGCCGAGCACAGCTTAAATATCCAAACAGGATTCAAATCTATCAAACAGGCGCTTCGACGTTTTTCCAAACCTAAGAGACAGGCCATGGGAGAGGAGCTAGCAAAGCTATTGGAGGCCGGATTCATCAGAGATATAAAACATCCGGACTGGCTAGCAAACCTGGTGATGGTACCCAAAAAGGATAAATCCTGGCGCCTGTGCGTTGATTTCAAAGACCTTAACAAGGCTTGCCCAAAGGATCCCTTCCCCCTCCCCCGCATCGATCAAATTATCGATGCTAACGCAGGACACGATTCGTTGTGTTTCCTCGATGCATATTCCGGCTACCATCAAATCAAGATGGCAGAACCAGACCAAGCCGCAACGGCATTTATCACACCATACGGCCCATTCTGCTTCAACATGATGCCCTTCGGGCTCAAAAACGCCGGCGCAACATATCAGCGCATGATTCAGACATGTCTGGCAAACCAGATCGGCAAAACAGTGGAGGCATACGTAGATGATGTGGTCGTCAAAACAAAACATGTCGAATCTCTAGTAGACGACTTGAGGCTCACATTTGATAACCTCCGAACATACGACATCAAGCTCAACCCGGAAAAATGCGTTTTCGGCGTTCCAGCCGGAAAGCTCTTGGGCTTCATTGTATCCGGTAGAGGAATTGAAGCAAATCCAGCCAAGATCCGAGCTCTGTCGCAACTGGATATCCCGAAGGACCTCAAACAAATACAAAAGTTAACCGGATGCGTGGCGGCTCTAAGCCGCTTTATCTCCCGCTTAGGAGAAAAGGCCCTACCCCTTTACCGCCTCCTTCGGCGCACCGAACACTTCGAATGGACAGATGCAGCCATGGCCGGACTCGACGAAATAAAAGCCATACTGGCAACAAACCCAGTCCTGGCCGCGCCAAACATTGGCGAACCAATGCTATTATACATTGCAGCAACACATCAGGTTGTAAGCGCAGTGCTCGTCGTCGAACGAGAAACGGAAGGACACAAATTCCCCCTTCAAAAGCCGGTCTATTATGTGTCCATTGTCCTCACTCCCTGCAAATCATGGTACCCGCATTATCAAAAGATTGCGTACGTGGTATTCATGGCATCCTGGAAGCTACGACACTACTTTCAAGAGTGTTCAATAACAGTAGCCTCGGAAATACCACTTAACGATATTATAAACAACCATGACGCAACGGGCCGGATTGCAAAATGGGCCATTGAGCTCCTCCCATTCGACATAACTTATAAGCCACGGCGAGCCATCAATTCGCAAGTCTTGACCGACTTTGTTGCAGAATGGACGAAGGCCGAACTCCCTAAAGAGTACGGCACATATTCAAATTGGATCATGCATTTCGACGGCTCCAAGATGTTGGCCGGACTAGGGGCTGGCGTCGTTTTGACGTCCCCCATAGGAGACACAGTTCAATACGTACTCCAGATTATGTACACGGACTCCAACAATGCAGTCGAATATGAGGTCCTTTTACATGGTCTCCGGATGGCAGTATCCATGGGCATTCAACGCCTAGAGGTGCGCGGGGACTCGAACCTCGCAATATCCCAAATAAATGGAGACTTCGATGCCAAGGATCCAAAAATGGCAGCTTACCGCAATGCCGTCCTAAAAATGTCAGCTCGGTTCAAAGGGCTTGAATTCCACCATGTAGCCCGGGAAAATAATCAGGCGACAGATGTCCTGGCACGCATCGGCGCAAAACACGATATAGTCCCCCGCAACATCTTCTTGGAAAGGCTCTTTAAGCCATCCGTAGTATGGGAAGGGGAGCCGAAAAAAACAGCCCGAACCCAACCGCACTGCCCGACACCGAACATTCCGACACAATCGGAGGCTCTGCTAATGAAATAACACCTTCAGCCCACGTAATAATGGCCGTTATCGCCCCGTGGACGGAACCATTCCTCGCCTACCTTACTAGGCAGGAACTCCCCGAGGACCAAAACGAGGCACGCTGCATAGTGCGGCGATCCAAAGCCTACAAAGTCCATGAGGGAGAGCTTTATAAGAAAAGCACTACCGGAGTCCTTCAAAGGTGCATCTCCGAAGAGGAAGGGCGGAACCTCCTGGCTGAAATTCATGCCGGACTCGGCGGTCATCAGGCGGCAGCTCGGTCCCTTGTAAGCAAGGCCTTCCGTACATGCTTTTATTGGCCGACGGCCCGGGCAGACGCCCATGACTTAGTCCAACGATGCACTGGTTGCCAGCTCTTTGCAAACCAAAGCCATATGCGACCCACCGCCCTCCAAACTATCCCCATCACTTGGCCCTTTGCGGTCTGGGGGCTTGACATGGTTGGACCCCTTAAAGGCGGAACCCACAAGCAAAAATACTTACTGGTCATGGTGGATAAGTTCACCAAATGGATAGAAGCCAAGCCTGTTAAGACGGATGAATCCGGACCGGTGATAGACTTTATATCCGGGGTTGTACACCGTTACGTGTCCCCCACAGCATCATCATGGATAACGGCACGAACTTTATGGCCGACGAGGTAAAACTCTGGTGCAAAAACATGGGCATCAAGCTCGATTATGCTTCCGTCTATCACCCACAAACTAACGGCCAGGTCGAACGTGCAAATGGTCTTATCATGAGCGGCATCAAACCCAGATTAGTGCGGTCCCTCAAGGAATCTAACACGCACTGGGTAGAGGAGCTTGACTCCGTACTCTGGGGGCTACGGACCACGCCGAATCGCACCACCGGATACACACCATTCTTTATGGTGTACGGCACAGAGGCAGTTTTGCCTTGCGACATAATTCATGACTCACCTCGAGTGCGCATGTACGAAGAAAGAGAAGCCGAGCTCGATCGGCAGGACAACTTGGACGCATTGGAGGAGGAGCGTGACATGGAAAAAGCCCGTTCCGCATTCTATCAACAGCAGGCTCGAAGATACCAAAGCAGAGAAGTACGGGCCAAAAATTACAACGTTGGTGAATTAGTTCTACGACTACCGGACAAGAAAAAGGACAAACTCAAGCCCAAGTGGGAAGGTCCCTTCATAATTGACCAAGTCCTGACTGGTGGAGTGTACCGCCTGCGAGATGCATCGGATAACTGACTCGAGCCAAACCCATGGAACGCAGCCCGTCTCCGAAGATTCTATGCCTAGCGCCGGACTCTGTGTTCGTCTCCTTCCTCTCTCCATTTTTTATATACTTTCTGTCTTACATTCCTCTTCTTCTTCTCTCTCTCTCTCTCTCTCTCTCTCTCTCTCTCTCTCTCTCTCTCTCTTTCTTATAGCCTTTAAAGGCTCATAAAGTGACGCGCTATCCGCGCTCATTAAACCCGGGGGCTTCTTTAAACAGAAGCTTATTTATACGGGCTTCATGCCCAACACATGTGTCACACTTCCGCATGTACCTTTTATTCACCATTATATGCATCGATATGACTTAAGTTTTGGCCAAGCTGGGTTGCCTGGCTCCTGTGCTTACCCCTACGTCCCCGATTGTTCGGCTAGGTGGTAAAGGGAGCACCTCTGCGATTGTTACTGCCGGGTCAGCCGGACGTGTACCTCAGACTGGGTGAAGCCGAAAGCTAGCGTTCTTAAGGGAATATTCGGTCGGTGAACTAAAGATGATCTTTTTATTTTATTTATCTATACGCCCCCAGATGTTTTTCCTGCGTTTCTTTTTGCAGCATGGACATGCACTTTAGGGCATGCCTCCCAGGGAAAGAACCCTAACGGAACTATTCTCCCTGGAAGATGTTTCTTACTAACCATGTAATATAACATAACTAGTCGGGCACTTGTCTGTTCACGCACTAATAACCCCTACGCCTGGTCTCCATGCATTCCTCGGTTCCTATATAATCGCATGGGAATTCAAACACACTCCGGACCGTCAGGTCCCGAGGCTGAAGCGAAAAGGTCGGCCATGACAAATGATCTACAATCCGGCTAGAAGGCATTATAAATGTCAATTAAATTACATAGTCTTTTTGACTGACTGTATTCCTCTTCAATACCATCTAACAGGCTGTCTAATTTACAGTCCTGCTGGGAATAATTTGCGGCCAATTCTACTTGGCCGTATACTAAGCTTACAGGGATCTCCTTCCCATCGGGCCCTACAGGATCGACCTTGGCCATGTGGTTGGGGTCAGCCTTTGTGTACTGCATCTTCACCATGGCCCAGGCCTCCATAGCGCCTTGACGGCAGGCTGATATCTTCCACAATTGGAAGCGCCGCCGTGCTCCCTTTAGCTTCTCCGCAAGCTCTCCAAGACCTTCGGGCATGGAGATGGATGGCCACAGGGCCTGGGCGACGCCTTGCATCGCCTGCCAAACTTGATCGAGCAGTTGCGAGAGCTCGGGAAGAAGGTCACCTGTAGAACCGGGCATCTCCTCTGCAGGACGACCTGTTAGCACACCTACAGACATTGCTCTGTTAGTCGACTTCTCCGCCGAACTTTCTTTCAAAGGTTCGTTCAAGCACTTACTAAATATGCCACGCCGAAGCCGCTGATTCTCCTTAACAGAGTCTGACAGCTGGGCACGAACATCTTTCAGCTCGACGCCCAACTTGGTGTCGGCATCTTGGAGATCGTTCTTCTCCCGCCTCACCTTTGTCAGCACCTTCTCACCAGCCTTTAGCTGGCGTAGGAGGTGTTGCCTTTCTGGATTCAATCTGGCGCCATCTGCAATTTCATTTGTCAGATTTGCACCCATGCCGTGCTTCGCAAAATACTTATCTTTCAAAGTGTATATTACCAGAAGGGGTCTCCTTGGGCTCCCCTGCCGCGGCTAGTGCGGCCTCAAGTTGGGCTTTGCACTCTTCCAGCTCCTTGGACAGTAGGGAATTCTTTTCTGTAAGAACCTGCATAACAAATGATCCTTAAATCAGTTATTCTAACTGTTTCAAGTCTCCGGGGCTACTGGTATATATATATAATTACCAAAATTTTCTTACCCGTATGTCTTTTACATATTGCTCCGTGGCTCTGGCTAGACCATTTTGAGCGGCACGGAGGTACACATCTCCCGAATTAAAGGCATCTAATGCCTCTTGGGAGAAACAAGCGTCGCGGAGAATTGTCCGGCGATGCCTGTGGTTCATGGCACTCTCCACCTCAGAGTTGGTGGCAGACAACCTGTCCATATCCTCCATCGGAGGAGCGTCCGGTGCGCGCCTTGTGTTCGCCTCCGCCTCCGGACCAGGCTTTGGAGCCTGGCTGGTGGAGGCGCGGTTGGCAGCCTCTGCGGATATAGTCCGGCGAGGTCTCTTTGTCCTGAAGAGAGCACGAGTGTTAATATGCCTCGCAGGTGTAAGACCTGGGATAAGGGGGCGCACCATACCTTTGCGCTGACACCTCGGTCCGGATTGCGCCTCTTTTCTGCCCACGGGCCCCTGCGGCCCCTCGTTAGCTTGCCGCCGCAGGTTCGGCCTCCCGTCTCAAAAACCTCCCCTGCAAAGTTCGGTTGTAATCAGGAAACTGAAAACACGAGAGGGCGGACACCTATTCGGGGTACTGGGACTTCGATTTACCTGGGAGGCCGGGATTAGCCCTGGGTAATCGGGTGTAATTGCCACCAAGGCGTTGTCCTTGCTCAATTGATGGAACACTCCATCAATCAGCTCCACAGATATGTCCGGATCCTCTTGAGAGGCCGGGTCGAGGGACCGTCCTGGGTCCTCGGGTTGTGGAGGAGGGCTGTTTATTTTCTTAACAGCCCGGCGAAGTTCCTGCGTTGAAGTCGTTAGACTGAATATTTAACAATGGGAATACAAAATGGATGGGCAAGTAAATGTGACCGCTTACCCAGCTTGGGGGATTGTGCATAGAGAATCCACCCTGTGGGTTGACACGGAGAAATTCCTCCTCTTCTCCCTTATACAAAGTGGACAAGATCTTTAGTAGAGCGGCAGCTGAATCCGGACCCTTACGGCCGTAGCGGGAGGCGTCGTCCTCCCCGTTGGAGTCCCACATGGGGTGGCTTCTATACCGAAGCGGCTGCACCCCCCGCATGATGCATTTGGCCATAACCACGATCATGGTCAGTCCGGAATGGGCTAACAATCTTATTCGGCCCATCAAGTAAATGATGTCCCTGTCACTTTCCCTCTGAGGGCTCCGTGGACGCCAGCTTAGGCGCTGCTTTAAGGGAGCACTGTCGAACTCAGGGAGGCCAATCCGAGCAGGATCCGGCAGCGGGACATCCTCTATATAAAACCAATCCGAAGGCCAGTCTTCGGACGCCTTCTTTGGAGTTCCGGATAGATATCCGGTCCCGGTGATGCGCCACACTTCGGCTCCGCCCACTTGATACATTGGCCCCTCCTTAGAGCGGGGCACAAGGCAGAATAACCTTTTCCATAGCCCGAAATGAGCCTCGATACCTAAAAACAGCTCGCAGAGGGCTACGAAGCTCGCGATATGCAATACGGAGGCAGGCGTGAGATTATGTAGCTGGAGGCCGTAGAACTCCAGCAGCCCCCGGAGAAATGGATGGATTGGAAACCCGAGCCCCCTTATTAAATAAGGGACGAGGCATACCCGCTCTCCTTTGGAGGGATTAGGGGCACTCTCCGCTTGCTTTCCGCCGTTATAGATGGCAAGACCGGCTCGAACCGGGATCATATAGGCCGGGGGGAGAAATCCCTTGGTCTGGAGCGTCACTAGCTCGCTATGCGGGACGGAGCATGTCTCCCAATATCCAGGTTGAGGGCTGGAAGGGCGAAAGGAGGAGTTGTGATGGCTGGCCATGGTGGAATGGACCTTCGTCGGATGCGCTCTGATGAACACTCATGAAGGGGAGAAGGTGTGGTTTGGATCTAAATCCTCGTCCCCTTAAATGGGCGGCTCATTTACGCGGCTAGGGGTGTGAATGTAAAAACACTCAGACTTTTCATATTCGTTTGACACGTGGGAGACGGCCATTATTGGACGTAGAAGCCGAGGAGCGCAACATTTACAAGAAGCCGGACTTTATTCAACAGGTACATGGAATTTGGAGGAGAACCCGCCTTGCAATGCCGAAGACAATCTGCGCGCCGGACTCATCGTCATTGAAGCCTAGTTCGGGGGCTACTGAGGGAGTCCTGGATTAGGGGGTGTCCGGATGGCCGGAGTATACCTTCAGCCGGACTCCTGGACTATGAAGATACAAGATTGAAGACTTTGTCCCGTGTCCGGAAGGGACTTTCCTTGGCGTGGAAGGCAAGCTTGGCGATACGGATATGTAGATCTCCTACCATTGTAACCGACTTTGTGTAACCCTAACCCTCTCCGGTGTCTATATAAACCTGAGGGTTTTAGTCCGTAGGACAACATACACAACAACAATCATACCATAGGCTAGCTTCTAGGGTTTAGCCTCTCCGATCTCGTGGTAGATCTACTCTTGTACTACCCATATCATCAATATTAATCAAGCAGGACGTAGGGTTTTACCTCCATCGAGAGGGCCCGAACCTGGGTAAAAACTTCGTGTCCCTTACCTCCTATTACCATCCGGCCTAGACGCACAGTTCGGGACCCCCTACCCGAGATCCGCCGGTTTTGACACCGACACAATACACTTAGGTTGACTTGACGAGTCTAGCATGTACAGACATGGCCTCGGAACACGGAAGACCGAAAGGTCGAACATGAGTCGTATAGAAGATACGATCAACATGAAGATGTTCACCGATGATGACTAGTCCGTCTCACGTGATTATCGGACACAACCTGGTTGACTCGGATCATGTATCACTTAGATGACTAGAGGGATGTCTATCTAAGTGGGAGTTCATTATATAATTTGATTAGATAAACTTATTTATCATGAACAATAGTCTAAGTTGTCTTTGCAAAAATGGTTGTAGATCAATAGATCGCGTTGTAGCTCCCTGTTTCAATATGTTCCTAGAGAAATATTAAGTTGAAAGATATTGTAAGCAATGATCCATTGCCTGAGGAGTGTCCTCGCTGCTACACAGAAGGCTTATGTCTTTGATGCACCGCTCGGTGTGCCAACCCCTCCAGCGTCGTCTGTGGATGTTATGAACATCTGACAGATACGTCCTGATGACTACTTGATAGTTAAGTACACCATACTTTACGGCTTAGAATCGGGATTCCAATGACGTTCTGAACGACATAGAACATATGAGATGTTCCAAGAGCTGAAATTGGGATTTTAGGCTCATGCCCGTGTTGAGAGGTATGAGACCTCTGGCAAGTTCTTTGCCTACAAGATGGAGGAGAATAGCTCAGCTAGTGAGCATGTGCTCAGAATGTCTGGGTGCTACAATCACTTGAATCAAGTGGGAGTTAAACTTCCAGATAAGATAGTGCTTGATAGAGTTATCTAGTCACTATCACTAAGCTACTAGATCTTCGTGATGAACTATGACATGCAAGGGATGGAGATGATCCCGGAGCTGTTCGCGGTGCTTAAGACCGCAAAAAGTAGAAATCAAGAAGGAGCATCAAGTGTTGATGGTTTAACAAGACCACTGGTTTCAAGAAGGGCAAGGGCTAGAAGGGAAACTTCATGAATGGCAAACCAGTTGCCGCTCCAGTAAAGGAACCCAAGGTTGAACCCAACCCGAGACTAAGTGCTTCTATTGTAAGGGGAACGGTCACTGGTAGCGGAATTACCCCAAATGCATGGTAGATAAGAAGGCTGGCAACTTCAACAAAGTATATACGTGTTATTAATGTGTACCTTTCTAGTACTCCTGGTAGCACCTGAGTATTGGATACTGGTTCAGTTGCTATTATTGGTGACTTGAAGCAAAAAGCTACGGACTAAACAGAGACTGGCTAAGGGCGAGGTGACGATGTGTGTTGGAAGTGTTTCCAAAGTTGATGAGATCACCATCGCACGCTCCATCTGCCCTCGGGATTAGTATTGAACCTAGATAAATGTTATCAGGTGTCTACGTTGAGCATGAATATGATTAGATCATGTTCATTGCAATACGGTTATTCATTTAAGTTAGAGAATAATGGTTATTCTGTTTACATGAATAATACCTTTCATGGTCATGCACCCTATGTGAATGGTTCATTGAATCTCGGTCGTGGTAATACACATGTTCACACTAAAAGATGTAGAGTTAATAATGATAGTACCACTTTTCTTGTGGCACTGCCGCCTAGGTCATATTGGCGTAAGATGCATGAAGAAAATCCATGTCGATGGATGTTTGGAGTCACTTGATTTTGAATCACTTGACACATGCGAGCCATGCCTCATGGGCAGGATGACTAAGACCACGTTTTCAAGTACAATGAAATGGGCAAGTGACTTGTTGGAAATCGTACATGCTGATGTGTGTGATCCAATAAGAATTGAGGCGTGCGGTGGACATCGCTATTTTCTCATCTTCACTGATGATTTGAGTAGATATGGGTATATTTACTTAATGAAGCACAAGTCTGAAATGTTTGAAAAGTTCAAGCAATTTCAGAGTGAAGTTAAGAAGATCAAATTCCTACGATCTGATCGATGGAGAATTTCTGAGTTATGAGTTTGGCAATCACTTAACACATTGTGAAATTGTTTCACAATTGACACCACCTGGAACACCACAACGTAATGGCGTGTCCGGACGTCGTAATCGAACCTTATGAGATATGGTGCGGTCTATGATGTCTCTTACCGATCTACCACTATCATTGTGAGGTTATGCGTTAGAGATAGCTGCATTCACTTTAGATAGGGCACCATCTAAGTCTGTTGAGATGACGTCGTATGGACATTGGTTTGGCAAGAAACCAAAGTTGTCGTTTCTTAATATTTGGTGCTGCGATGCTTAAGGTTTCAGCTGAAAAAGCTCGAACCCAAAGCGGACAAATACATCTTCATAGGATACCCAAAGGTAATAGTTGGGTATACCTTCTATCTCAGATCCGAGGGCAAAGTGTTTGTCGCTAAGAACGGGTCCTTTCTCGAGAAGGAGTTTCTCTCGAAAGAATTGAGTGGGAGGAAGATAGAACTTGATGAGGTTGTTGAACCTCTACTTCAACCGGAAAGTGGTGCAACACAGAAAGATGTTTCTGTGGTGCCTATGTCGGTTGAAGAGGAAGTTAATGATAGTGATCATGAAGCTTCGGATCAAGTTGCTATCAAACCTCGTAGGTCGACAAGGATATGTACTACTCCTGAGTGGTACGGTGATCCTGTCTTAGATATCATGTTGGACAACAATGAACCTACGAGTTATGAAGAAGCGATGGTGGGCCCATATTTCGACAAATGGTTAGAAGCCATGAAATCTGAGATAGGATCCATGTATCAGAACAAAGCATGGACTTTGGTGGACTTGCCCGTTGATCGGCAAGCCATTGAGATAAATGGATCTTTAAGAAGAAGACGGACGTGGACGGTAATGTTACCGTCTATGAAACTCGACTTGTGGCAAAGAGTCTTTTCACAAGTTGAAGGAGTTGACTACGATGAGATTTTCTCACCCGTAGCGATGTTTAAGTCCGTCGGAATCATGTTAGCATTAGCTGTATTTTTCGATTATGAAATCTGACAGATGGATGTCAAAACAAGTTTTCTTACCAGTTTTCGTAAGAAAAAGTTGTATGTGATACAATAAAAGGTTTTTGTCGATCCTAAGGATGCTAAAAGGTATGCTGGCTCCAGCGATCCTTCTATGGACTAGAGCAAGCATCTCGGAGTCGGAATATATGCTTAGATGGAGTGATCAAAGCTTTTAGGTTTATACAATGTTTGCTAGAAACTTGTATTTACAAGAAAGTGAGTGGGAGCACTACAACATTTCGGATAAGTATATGTGGATGACATATTATTAATCTGAAATAATGTAGAATTTCTGGAAAGCATAAACGGTTGTTTGAAGTGTGATTTTCAAAGGAAGACCTGGATAAAGCTGCTTACATATTGGGCATCAAGATCTATAGAGATAGATCAAGACGCCTGATGATACTTTCAAAGAACACACACCTTGACATGTTTTTGAAGGAGTTAAAAATAGATCAGTCAAAGAAGGGATTCTTACCTGAGTTGTAAGGTGTGAAGTTGAGTAAGACTCAAAGCTTGACCACGGTAGAAGAAAGAGGAAGGACGAAGGTCGCCCCCTATGCTTTTGTCATAGGCTCTATACGGTATGCCATGCTGAGTACCACACCTGATTTGTGCCTTGCCACATGTCTGGCAAGAGGGTACAAAGGTGATCCAGGAGTGGATAACTGGACAATGGTCAAAATTATCCTTAGAGGAATAAGGAAATATTTCTCGGTTATGGAGGTGATAAAGAGTTCGACGTTAAGAGTTACGTCGATGCAAGCTTTAACACATATCCGGATGACTATGAGTAGAAAAACCGGATATGTATAATGGAGCAACCATTTGGAATAGCTCCAAGTGGAACATGGTAGCAGCATCTATGATATGACATAAAGTTTTGCGAAGTACATGCGGATCTGATTGTTGCAGACCCGTTGACTATAACATCTCTCACAAGCATAACATGATCAAACCCAGAACTCATTGAGTGTAATCACATGGTAATGTGAACTAGATTATTGACTCTAGTAAACTCTTTGGGTGTTAGTCGCATGGCGATGTGACCTTGAGTGTTAATCATATAGCGATGTGAACTAGATTATTGACTCTAGTGCAAGTGGGAGACTGTTGGAAATATGCCCTAGAGGCAATAATAAATTAGTTATTATTATATTTCCTTGTTCATGATAATCGTTTATTATCCATGCTAGAAGTGTATTGATAGGAAACTTAGATACATGTGTGGATACATAGACAACACCATGTCCCTAGTAAGCCTCTAGTTGACTAGCTCGTTGATCAATAGATGGTTACAGTTTCCTAACGATGGACATTGGATGTCGTTGATAACGGGATCACGTCATTAGGAGAATGATGTGATGGACAAGACCAATCCTAAGCCTAGCACAAGATCGTGTAGTTCGTATGCTAAAGCTTTTCTAATGTCAAGTATCATTTCCTTAGACCATGAGATTGTGCAACTCCCGAATACTGTAGGAATGCTTTGGGTGTACCAAACATCACAACGTAACTGGGTGGCTATAAAGGTGCACTACGGGTATCTCCGAAAGTGTCTGTTGGGTTAGCACGAACCGAGACTGGGATTTGTCACTCTGTGTAACGGAGAGGTACCTCTAGGCCCACTCGGTGGGACATCATCATAACGTGCACAATGTGACCAATGAGTTGATCACAGGATGATGTGTTATGGAATGAGTAAAGAGACTTGCCGGTAACGAGATTGAACAAGGTATCGGGATACCGACGATCAAATCTTGGGCAAGTATCATACCAGTGGACAAAGGGAATTGTATACGGGATTGATTGAATCCTAGACATCATGGTTCATCCGATGAGATCATCGTGGAACATGTGGGAGCCAACATGGGTATCCAGATCCCGCTGTTGGTTATTGACCAGAGAGATGTCTCGGTCATGTCTGCATGATTCCCGAACCCGTAGGGTCTACACACTTAAGGTTCGATGACGCTAGGGTTATAGGGAATGTATGTATGCGGTTACTGAATGTTGTTCAAAGTCCCGGATGAGATCCTAGACGTCACTGGGAGTTCCGGAATGGTCCGGAGGTAAAGATTGATATATAGGAAGTGTGGATTTGGCCACCGGAAGTGTTCCGGGCATCACCGGTAATGTACCGGTACCACCGGAAGGGTTCCGGGGGTCCACCGGGAGGTGCCACCAGCCCCGGAGGCTTTCGTGGGCCAAGAGTCGGAAGGGACCAGCCCCTAGGTGGGCTGGGGCGCCTCCCACCAAGGCCCAAGGCGCCCTCAAGAGGAGAAGGGGCAAACCCTAGGGGCAGATGGGCCCTAAGGCCCACCCTAGGTGCGCCCCCTCTCTCCCCCCCTTGGCCACCACCCAGATGGGATCTGGGGGCTGCCACCACCCCTAGGGAGGAAACCCTAGGTGGGGGCGCAGCCCTTCCCCTCCCCCTATATATAGTGGAGGTTTTGGGCTGCCCAACATGCGAGTCTCTCTCTCCCAAGGCGCAGCCCTACCTCTCTCCCTCCTCGTCTCTCGTAGTGCTTGGCGAAGCCCTGCAGGAGTACCACGCTCCTCCACCACCACCACGCCGTCGTGCTGCTTCTGGACGGAGTCTTCCCCAACCTCTCCCTCTCTCCTTGCTGGATCAAGGCATGTGAGACATCAACGGGCTGCACGTGTGTTGAACGCGGAGGCGCCGTTGTTCGGCGCTTAGATCGGAATCAACCGCGATCTGAATCACCCCGAGTACGACTACCTCATCCGTGTTCTTGCAACGCTTCCGCTTAGCGATCTACAAGGGTATGTAGATGCACTCCCCTTCCCTTCGTTGCTAGATTACTCCATAGATTGATCTTGGTGATGCATAGAAAATTTTAAATTTTTGCTACGATCCCCAACAGTCACGACCCTTCAAGCCAGGCCTCCAGATCCAGACCAAGGGATCACCATTGCCGAAGCTACGACGACACCAAGGCCACCCACCACCCCTCCCCTTGCTATCCCGCATAGCCAAGAGAAGGCGCCACCACCGCTGCCCGCCGCGAGTGATGTCGCTTGAAGCTACATCGGTATTTCCCCAAAGAGGAAGGGATGATGCAGCACAGCGGCGGTAGGTATTTCCCTCAGATATGGAACCAAGGTTATCGAACCAGTAGCAGAACTAAGAAACACAACGTAAATAGCACCCGCACACAAATAACAACTACTCGCAACCCGACGTGTAAAAGGGGTTGTCAATCCCTTTCGGGTAGCGGCGCCCAAAGATGGGCAAACAGACGTGAGAAAGTTGTAAATATTGATAGATCGAACACCAAATAAAATAAATTGCACCAAGGTATTTTTGGATTTAATAGATCTAAAAATAAAAGGCAACTAAAATATATCGCAAAGACAAATAATATGAGAAAGAGACCCGGGGGCCGTAGATTTCACTAGTGGCTTCTGTCGAGAAAAATAGCAAACGGTGGGTAAACAAATTATTATTGGGCAATTGATAGAACTTCAAATACTCATGACAACATCCATGCAATGATCATTACATAGGCATCACGTCCAAGATTAGTAGACCGACTCCTGTCTGCATCTACTACTATTACTCCACACATCGACCGCTATCCAGCATGCATCTAGTGTATTAAGCTCATGGAGAAACGGAGTAATGCAATAAGAACGATGACATGATGTAGACAAGATCTATCTATGTAGAGATAGACCCCATCGTTTTATCCTTAGTTGCAACGATACATACGTGTCGATTCCTCTTCTGTCACTGGGATCAAGCACCGTAAGATTGAACCCACTACAAAGCACGTCTTACCATTGCAAGATAAATAGATCAAGTTGGCCAAACAAAACCCAAATATCGAAGAAGAAATACGAGGCTATAAGCAATCATGCATAAAAGAGATCAAAGAAACTCAAATGCTTTCATGGATATAAAAAGATAGATCTGATCATATACTCAAAGTTCATCAGATCCCAACAGACACACCGCAAAAAGAGTTACATCATATGGATCTCCAAGAGACCATCGTATAGAGAATCAAATGAGAGAGAGGAAGCCATCTAGCTACTAACTACGGACCCGAAGGTCTACAAAGAACTACTCACGCATCATCGGAGAGGCACCAATAGAGGTGGTGAACCCTATCCGTGATGGTGTCTAGATTGGATTTGGTGGTTCTGGACTCTGCGGCGGCTGGAATTGATTTTCATCGACTCCCGTAGGGTTTTTGGAATATTGGGGTATTTATAGAGCAAAGAGGCGGTCCGGGGGGCACCCGAGGTGGGCACAACCCACCAGGGCATGCTTGGGCCTCCTAGCGCGCCCTGGCGGGTTGTGCTCTCCTCGGAGCACCCCCCTAGGCACAGCCTTGGCCCATTAGGTGTATTCTGGTCCATAAAAAATCTCCGTAAAGTTTTGTGTCATTTGGACTCCGTTTGGTATTGATTTTCTGCGATGTAAAAAACATGCAAAAAAGCACCAACTGGCAGTTGGCACTATGTCAATAGGTTAGTACCAAAAATTGATATAAAATGACTATAAAATGATTATAAAACATCCAAGATTGATAATATAATAGCATGGAACAAACAAAAAATATAGATACGTTGGATACGTATCAGCAACCCCAAGCTTAACTCCTACTTGTCCTCGAGTAGGTAAGTGATAAAAACAGAATTTTTGATGTGGAATGCTGCCTATCAATATCATGTCATATCATATTCTTTTCTTTATAGCATGGACATTTGGACTTTTATATTGTTCAAAGCAATAGTCTAGTTTTGACATGATAACTTAAATACTCAAGCATATCAACAAGCAACCATGTCTTTCAAAATATCAATGCTAAAATAAGCTATCCCTAGCCCATCATGCTCTATCATTGATCCATTCATGAAACACACTCGCATATTAACTACACCCAATCCTCAAGTACGATCATAGTGCCTCCTAGTAGATGCTTTATAAGAGAATATGGAGACTCAAATTCAAACTAAAAATTGCATAAAGTAAAAGAAAGGCCCTTCGCAGAGGGAAGTATGGATTTGTAGAGGTGCCAGAGCTTAAAGCGAAAAACTTAGAGATAAAAACATTTTGGGAGATGTATCCATACCACCAACGAAAACGACTTAGAGTTCCCAACACTTTCCATGCTAGATATATCATAGGAGGTTCCCAAACAGAAAATAAAGTTTATTCCTTTTTACACCATACTTTCACTTTCCGTGGCTTACCGTATCCACGGGTGCCTTCCATACCAACACTTTTCAACGAATTTATTATTTGACAACATAAAGTAAATTCATTTTTCATTTCGAGACAGGGCATCCCTAATACCTTTGCCTTACTCTCGTGCGATGACAAGTGAATAAACACTCATTGTGAGAATAACACATCTAGCATGGAAAATATTATCCACCCCTCACCGCTCTGCGAGCGAAACGAACACACAAAAGAGAAGTTTATTTTGAAAATTAGAGACGACACATACAAATTTGCTTCAAACGGCAAAAGAATACCACATATAGGTAGATATAGTGGACTCATGTGGCAAAACTGGTTTAAAGGTTTTTGGATGCACAAGTAGTGATCATACTTAGTGCAAAATGAAGGCTAGCAAAAGATTGAGAAGCGACCAACCAAGAAACTAATAATCCCATAAGCGAGCATTAAGCATAACTAACACCGAATAATGCACCACAAGTAGGATATAATTTCATTGCATAATTATGGAATTTCGTGCTTGCATAGGGAATCACAAACCTTAACACCAATATTCTTACTAAAGCATAATTACTCATCAACATAACTCACATATCACATCATCATATCTCAAAACTATTACTAAGAATCAAGTTTATTTTGTCCAATTATCTTCATGAAAGCTTTTATTATATCCTTCTTGGATATCTACCACTTTGGAACTTATTTCCATATGTTGCTTTTGATAAGCTCAAACAAATATAAGTGAAGATCATGAGCACAATTTTTCTTTAGGTGTTAATCACATAGCGATGTGAACTAGATTGTTGACTCTAGTAAACCCTTTGGGTGTTAGTCACATGGAGATGTGAACTAATCACATAAAGATGTGAACTATTGGTGTTAAATCACATGATGATGTGAACTAGATTATTTACTCTAGTGCAAGTGGGAGACTGAAGGAAATATGCCCTAGAGGCAATAATAAAGTTTTTATTTATATTTCCTTATATCATGATAAATGTTTATTATTCATGCTAGAATTGTATTAACCGGAAACTTAGTACATGCGTGAATACATAGACAAACAGAATGTCACTAGTATGCCTCTACTTCACTAGCTCGTTGAATCAATGATGGTTATGTTTCCTAACCATATACATGAGTTGTCATTTGGTTAACGAGATCACATCATTACATAATGATGTGATGTACTTGACCCAACCGTTAACTTAGCACGATGATCGTTTAGTTTGTTGCTATTGCTTTCTCCATAACTTATACATGTTCTTATGACTATGAGATCATGCAACTCCCGAATGCCGGAGGAACACTTTGTGTGCTACTAAACGTCACAACGTAACTGGGTGATTATAAAGGTGCTCTACATGCGTCTCCGATGGTGTTTATTGAGTTGGCATAGATCAAGATTAGGATTTTTCACTCCGATTGTCGGAGAGGTATCTTCGAGCCCTCTCGGTAATGCACATCACTATAAGCCTTGCAAGCAATGTCACTAATGAGTTAGTTACGGGATGTTGCATTACGGAACGAGTAAAGAGACTTGTCGGTAACGAGATTGAATTAGGTGTTGAGATACCGACAATAGAATCTCGGGCAAATAACATACTGATGACAAAGGGAACACCGTATGTTGTTATGCGGTTTGACAAATAAAGATCTTCGTAGGATATGTAGGAGCCAATATGAGCATCCAGGTTCCGCTATTGGTTATTGACCGGATATGTGTCTCGGTCATGTCTAGATAGTTCTCGAACCCGTAGGGTCCGCACGCTTAACATTCTATGATGATTTGTATTACGAGTTATGTGATTTGATGACCTAAGTTTGTTCGGAGTTCCGGATGAGATAGTGGACATGACGAGGAGTCTCGAAATGGTCGAGACGTAAAGATCAATATATTGGAAGGCTATATTCGGACATCGGAAAGGTTCCGAGTGATTCGGGTATTTTTCGGAGTACCGGAGAGTTATGGGAGTTCGTATTGGGCCTTAATGGGCCATACATGAAAGGAGAGAAAGGCCTCAAGGGTGGCCACGCCCCTTCCTCATGGACTGGTCCGAATTGGACTAGGGAAAGGGGGCGCCCCCTTCCTTCCTTCTCCTTCTCCCTTCCCTTTTTCCTATCCCATGTAGGAGGTGGAATCCTACTTGGACTAGGGAGTCCTAGTAGGACTCCACACTTTGGGCACGTCCTATGAGGGCCGACTGAGGGAGTCCTGGACTAAGGGGTCCTCGGGCGTCCGACCTGTTAGTAATGGGCCGGACTGATGGGCTGTGAAGATACGAAGACCAAAGACTACGCCTGTGTCCAGATGGGACTCTCCTTGGCATGGAAGGCAAACTTAGCGACTAAATATGTAGATTCCTTTCTTTGTAACCGACCTTGTGTAACCCTAGATCCTCCCGATGTCTATATAAACCAGAGGACTTAGTCCGGAGGAGATACATTATCATAGCCATACAAGCTAGACCCCTAGGGTTTAGCCATTACGATCTCATGGTAGATCAACTCTTGTAATACTCATATTTCTCAAGATAAATCAAGTAGGACGTAGGGTATTACCTTCATAGAGAGGGCCCAAACCTGGGTAAAACATTGTGTCCCCTGTCTCTTGTTACCATCGACCTTAGACGCACAGTTCGGGACCCCCTACCCGAGATCCGCCGGTTTTGACACCGACATTGGTGCTTTCATTGAGAGTTCCACTGTGCCATCATCAAGAGGTTCGATGGCTCCTTCAACCATCCGCAACGATGCTACCCAAGGGGGAGTTTTCCTCCCCGGACAGATTTTCGTGTTCGGCGGTTTCGCTCTGTGGGCCAACTCGCTTGGCCATCTGGAGCAGGTCGAAAGCTACGCCCCTGGCCATCAGGTCAGATTTGGGAGCTTGAACTACGTCGCGGACTTCCATGGGGACTTGATCTTTGCAGGATTCGAGACCGCGGCTACCACTCCTGGCCACCTCGAGGGACATGACCTAAATCTGTCATCGGACTGCATCCAGGAGACAACTCCCATAACTGCTCTGGCCTTAGATCCGGAGCAGGCTGCGCCATCCAAGGACGGGAAGCTCAACCCCGCCACGGAGGCCGCAGATTCCTCGGTGTTGGAGCCACACATAGACTTGATCTCACAGGATACCTGTGCCACCGGAACTCCGGACTCGTTTCCGGCCGTAAGTTCCGAATCATGTGAGCTCGCGGACGCCGAACTTGATCGTTTATCGATCTTCGAGCTCAACACCGCAGACATCTTCCAGCACTCGCCTTTGGGCGACATGCTAAACTCATTAAAAAATCTGTCCTTGGTGGAGGACTCACAGCCGAACTATATCCGGTTCGAACTAGGGGCTAACGATGGAGAATTTTGCTCCCCACCCGCCACCCACTTTATAGCCACAGTCGAAGATTTAACTGACACACTTGATTACGAATCCGAGGACATCGATGGTATGGACGACGATGCCGGAGAAGAAGAGGCCCAGAACCCACCGTTCACCGGACACTGGATCGCCACTTCGTCGTATGATGTATACATGGTGGATGCACCAAAGGAGAACAACGGCGATGACAAGGAAGATCCAGATGAGGATAAACTTTCTGAAATACAATCCAAGCATCGGCGTTAGCGGCACTACTCTAAGTCACGCCGCAGTAAAGACAGCAACACCGGCATAGGAGAAGATCATACTCCAGAAGGTGCCGAAGACAACAAAGACCCCGTTGAAACAGCTAATGAAAAAGATGAATGGGAATATGGGCAGGTTAGCCTTGGTAAACAGGCCACACACGAAGACTCAGAGAACGAAAGTTATCTTCCGCTCTCCGAGGATGAGGTGAGCCTCGGCACCGACGATTTCATCGTGCCTGAGGAACCTCTTGAGCAGGAGCGCTTCAAGCGCCAGCTCATAGCCACTTCAAGGAGCCTGAAAAAGAAAAAGCAGCAGCTTCAAGCTGATCAAGATCTGCTCAATGATAAATGGACCGATGTCCTAGTAGCCGAAGAATACGACCTCAAGCACCCAACCAAAAGTTACCCAAAGCGCAAATTGCTACCTCAGTTTGATGAGGAGGTGCCAGAATACATACCACCATCATACAATGCGGCTGACCGACCACCACGTGGTCGGGACAAAACGGTACCTCACGCCGAACACCAGCCCGCCCCGCCTCATCGCACAGGTAGGGGTAAATTAGCCAACGGCCATACAAATGACCTTCGGCAAAACCTGAACAATAAAGTAGGACATAGCAGATCAATCTACGGATCTCGAGGACGTGCCTCGTGATACGTCTCCAACGTATCTATAATTTTTGATTGCTCCATGCTATATTATCTACTATTTTGGACTATATTGGGCTTAATTTTCCACTAGCCCCTCTGATGAAGTGTGAGTAGTTTACCTCAGACCTTCGGGTCCATAGTTAGTAGCTAGATGGCTTCTTCTCTCTCTTTGAATCTCAATACAAAGTTCTCCCCCTCTCTTGTGGAGATCTATTCGATGTAATCTTCTTTTTGCGGTGTGTTTATTGAGACCGATGAATTGTGGGTTTATGATCAAGTCTATCTATGAATAATATTTGAATCTTCTCTGAATTCTTTTATGTATGATTGGTTATCTTTGCAAGTCTCTTTGAATTATCCGTTTGGTTTGGCCAACTAGATTGGTAGTTCTTGCCATGGGAGAAGTGCTTAGATTTGGGTTCGATCTTGCGGTGTCCTTACCCAGTGACAGAAGGGGCAGCAAGGCACGTATTGTATCGTTGCCATCGAGGATAACAAGATGGGGTTTATTTCATATTGCATGAATTTATCTCTCTACATCATGTCATCCTGCTTAAGGCGTTACTCTGTTTTTTTAACTTAATACTCTAGATGCATGCTGGATAGCGGTCGATGAGTGGAGTAATAGTAGTAGATGCAGAATCGTTTCGATCTACTTGTCACGGACGTGATGCCTATATACATGATCATGCCTAGATATTCTCATAAGTATGCACAATTCTATCAATTACTCAACAGTAATTTTTTTCACCCACCGTAGAATACTTATGCTCTTGAGAGAAGCCACTAGTGAAACCTATGGCCCCCGGGTCTATTCTCATCATATCAATCTCCATCACTTTTATATTGTTTTGCTATTTACTTTTTACTTTGCATCTTCATATCAAAAATACCAAAAACATTCTATCTATCAGATCTCACTCTCGTAAGTGACCGTGAAGGGCTTGACAACCCCTGTCGCGTTGGTTGCGAGTAGCTATCGCTTTGTGCAGGTACGAGGGACTTGAGCGTGGGCTCCTACTGGATTGATACCTTGGTTCTCAAAAACTGATGGAAATACTTATGCTACTCTGCTGCATCATCCCTTCCTCTTCGGGGAAAACCAACGCAAGCTCAAGACGTATCAAGAAGGATTTCTGGCGCCGTTGCCGGGGAGTCTACGCAAAAAGTCAATATACCAAGTACCCATCACAATCCCTATCTCTCGCATTACATCATTTGCCATTTGCCTCTCGTTTTCCTCTCCCCCAATTCACCCTTGCCGTTTTATTCTGCCTCTCTCTCTATCCTCCCTCTCTGTTTGCCTCTTTTTGTCCGCTTGCTTTTTGGTTTGCTCGTGTGTTAGATTGCTTGTTTGTCGTGATGGCTCAAGATACTACCAAATTGTGTGACTTCACCAATACCAATAATAATGATTTCCTTAGCACTCCGATTGCTCCTCTTACCGATGCTGAATCTTGTGAAATTAATACTGCTTTGTTGAATCTTGTTATGAAAGATCAATTCGCTGGCCTTCCTAGTGAAGATGCCGCTACTCATCTGAATAGCTTCGTTGATTTATGTGATATGAAAAAGAAAAAAGATGTCAATAATGATGTCGTTAAATTGAAGCTATTTCCTTTTTTGCTTAGAGATCGTGCTAAAGCTTGGTTTTCGTCTTTGCCTAAGAATAGTATTGATTCATGGAACAAATGCAAAGATGCTTTTATCTCTAAGTATTTTCCTCCCGCTAAGATCATCTCTCTTAGAAACGATATAATGAACTTTAAACAACTTGATCATGAATATGTTGCACAAGCTTGGGAGAGAATGAAATTAATGATACGTAATTGCCCTACTCATGGTTTGAATTTGTGGATGATTATACAAAAATTTTATGCCGGATTGAATTTTGCTTCTAGAAACCTTTTAGATTCGGCTGCGGGAGGCACTTTTATGGAAATCACTTTAGGATATGCTACTAAACTCCTAGATAATATTATGGTTAATTATTCTCAATGGCATACTGAAAGAACTTCTAATAAAAAATTGCATGCGATAGAAGAAATTAATGTGTTGAGTGGAAAGATGGATGAACTTATGAAATTATTTGCTACTAAGAGTGTTTCTTCTGATCCTAATGATATGCCTTTGTCTACTTTGATTGAGAATAACAATGAATCTATGGATGTGAATTTTGTTGGTAGGACTAATTTTGGTAACAATGCTTATAGAGGGAATTTTAATCCTAGGCCATATCCTAGTAATCCTTCTAATAATTATGGGAATTCCTACAACAACTCTTATGGAAATTATAATAAGATGCCCTCTGATTTTGAATCTAATATTAAAGAATTTATTTCTTCGCAAAAGAATTTTAATGCTATGATGTAAGAAAAATTGCTTAAGATTGATGATTTGGCTAGGAACGTTGATAGAATTGCTCTTGATGTTGATGCTTTGAAACTTAGATATATTCCACCTAAGCATGATATTAATGAGTCTCTAAAAGCCATGAGAATTTCAATTGATGAGTGTAAATAAAGAACCACTAGGATGCGTGCTTCCAAAGATGCCTTTATTAAAGCGTGTTCTTCTAATTCTTATGAAAATCAAGATGAAGATCTAAAAGTTATTGATGTGTCTCCTATTAAATCTTTATTTTGCAATATGAATCTTGATGAAACTGAATATGATCTTCCTTTACCTAGAAGGCGTTCTAAAAATTCGGAGTGTTTAGATCTTAATGATGAAATTGATGAAAGTGGGATGGGAAGAAATAAAAATCTAGATGTTGCTAAACCCACTATATTGGATTTCAAGGAATTTAATTATGAAAATTGCTCTTTTATTGATTGTATTTCCTTGTTGCAATCCGTGCTAAATTCTCCACATGCTTATAGTCGAAATAAAGCCTTCACCGAACATATTGTTGATGCCTTGATGCAATCTTATGAAGAAAAACTTGAGTGGAAAGTTTCTATCCCTAGAAAACTCTATGATGAGTGGGAACCAACTATTAAAATTAAAATTAAAGATCATGAGTTTTATGCTTTGTGTGATTTGGGTGCTAGTGTCTCTACTATTCCCAAGACTTTGTGTGATTTACTAGATTTTCGTAATTTTGATGATTGCTCTCTAAACTTGCATCTTGTGGATTCCACTATTAAGAAACCTATGGGAAGAATTAATGATGTTCTTATTGTTGCAAATTGGAATTATGTTCCCGTAGATTTTATTGTTCTTGACATAGATTGCAATCCTTCATGTCCTATTATTCTTGGTACACCTTTCCTTAGAACGATTGGTGCGATTATTGATATGAAGAAGGGGAATATTAGATTTCAATTTCCATTAAAAAGGGCATGGAACACTTTTCAAGAAAGAAAATAAAATTACCATATGAAACTATCATGAGAGCCACTTATGGATTGCCTACCAAAGATGGCAATACCTAGATCTATTCTTGCTCGCTATGCCTAGCTAGGGGCGTTAAACGATAGCGCTTGTTGGGAGGCAACCCAATTTTATTTTTGTTCCTTGATTTTTGATCCTGTTTAGTAATAAATAAATTATTTAGCCTCTGTTTTGGTTGTGTTTTTTGTGTTTAATTAGTGTTTGTGCCAAGTAGAACCGTTGGGAAGACTTGGGGAAAGTCTTGTTGAACTTGCTGTAAAAAACAGAAACTTTAGCGCTCACGAGAACTGCTGTCATTTTTATTTGAAGAGTGCTATTTAGTTAATTATTTTTGCATATGATTAATAGATAAATTCCTCACGTCCATCATTTTATTTTAGAATTTTTGGGGTTCCAGATTTTGCGCTAGATACAGATTACTACAGACTGTTCTGTTTTTGACAGATTCTGTTTTTCGTGTGTTGTTTGCTTATTTTGATGAATCTATGGCTAGTAAAATAGTTTATAATCCATAGAGAAGTTGTAATACAGTATGTTTAACACCAATATAAATAAAGAATGAGTTCATTACAGTACCTTGTAGTGGTGTTTTGTTTTCTTTCGCTAACGGAGCTCACGAGTTTTCTATTTTGAGTTTTGTGTTGTGAAGTTTTCAAGTTTTGGGTGAATTCTTTTGATGGATCATGGAAAAAGGAGTGGCAAGAGCCTAAGATTGGGGATGCCCATGTCACCCCCAAGATAATCCAAGGACACCAAAAAGTCAAAGCTTGGGGATGCCCCGGAAGGCATCCCCTCTTTCGTCCACTTCCATCGGTAATTTACTTGGAGCTATATTTTTATTCACCAACATGATATGTGTTTTGCTTGGAGCGTCTTGTATTATTTGTGTATTTGTTTGTTAGTATGCCACAATCGTCCATGCTGTACACACCTTTTGAGGGAGCCATACATGAATTAAAATTTGATAGAATACTCTATGTGCTTCACTTATATCCTTTGAGCTAGATAGTTTTACTCTATGTGCTTCACTTATATCTTTTGAGCTAGATAATTTTGCTCTATGTGCTTCACTTATATCCTTTTGGGCTAGATAATTTTGCTCTGTGTGCTTCACTTATATCTTTTGAGCTAGATAATTTTGCTCTATGTGCTTCACTTAGATCTTTTAGAGCACGGTGGTGGATTCGTTTTAAAGAAACTATTGATCTCTCATGCTTCACTTAAATTAATTTGAGAGTCTCTTAATAGCATGGTAATTTGCCTAATAATAATATGCTTGGTATTCAAGATTTGTGAAACTTTCTTTTGAGTGTGTTGAATACTAAGAAAAGATTGAAGCATGATAATTGTTTTGAGATATGGAGGTGATAATATTAAAAGTCATGCTAGTTGAGTAGTTGTGAATTTAAAGAATACTTGTGTTGAAGTTTGTGATTCCCGTAGCATGCACGTATGGTGAACCGTTATGTGATGAAGTCGGAGCATGATTTATTTATTGATTGTCTTCCTTATGAGTGGTGGTCGGGGACGAGCGATGGTCTTTTCCTACCAATCTATCCCCCTAGGAGCATGCGCGTAATACTTTGCTTTGATAACTTCTAAATTTTTGCAATAAGTATATGAGTTCTTTATGACTAATGTTGAGTCCATGGATTATACGCACTCTCACCCTTCCACCCTTGCTAGCCTCTCTAATACCGCGCACCTTTCCCCGATATCATACACCTACCATATACCATCCTCAAAACAGCCACCATACCTACCTATTATGGCATTTCCATAGCCATTCCGAGATATATTGCCATGCAACTTTCCACCATCTAGTTCATCGTGACACATCCATCATTGTCATATTGCTTAGCATGATCATGTAGTTGACATAGTATTTGTGGCAAAGCCACCGTTCATAATTCTTTCATACTTGTCACTCTTGATTCATTGCATATCCCGGTACACCACCGGAGGCATTCATATAGAGTCATACTTTGTTTTAGTATCGAGTTGTAAATAAATAGAAGTGTGATGATCATCATTCAATAGAGCATTGTCCCAAAAAAAAGAGAAAGGCCAAAGAAAAAAAAGGCCCAAAAAAATATAAATAAACAAAAAAGGGGCAATGCTACTATCCATTTTTCCACACTTGTGCTTCAAAGTAGCACCATGATATAGCAAGTCTCATATATTGTGCTTCAAAGTAGCACCATGTTCTTCATATAGAGAGTCTCATATATTGTCACTTTCATATACTAGTGGGAATTTTACGTTATAGAACTTGGCTTGTATATTCCAATGATGGGCTTCCTCAAATTGGCCTAGGTCTTCGTGAACAAGCAAGTTGGATGCACACCCACTAGTTTCTTTTGTTGAGCTTTCATACATTTATAGCTCTAGTGCATCCGTTGCATGGCAATCCCTACTCACTCACATTGATATCTATTGATGGGCATCTCCATAGCCCGTTGATACGCCTAGTTGATGTGAGACTATCTTCTCCTTTTTGTCTTCTCCACAACCACCATTCTATTCCACCTATAGTGCTATATCCATGGCTCACGCTCATATATTGCGTGAAGATTGAAAAAGTTTTGAAAAAGTTAGAGTATGAAACAATTGCTTGGCTTGTCATCGGGGTTGTGCATGATTTAAATACTTTGTGTGGGGAAGATGGAGCGTAGCCAGACTATATGATTTTGTAGGGATAACTTTCTTTGGCCATGTTATTTTGAGAAGACATAATTGCTTTGTTAGTATGCTTGAAGTATTATTATTTTCTATGTCAATATAAACTTTTGTCTTGAATATTCCTAATCTGAATATTCATACCACAATTAAGAAGATTTGCATTGAAATTATGCCAAGTAGCACTCCGCATCAAAAATTCTCTTTTTATCACTTACCTACTCGAGGATGAGCAAGAATTAAGCTTGGGGATGCCTGATACGTCTCCAACGTATCTATAATTTGTGATTGCTCCATGCTATATTATCTACTGTTTTGGACTATATTGGGCTTAACTTTCCACTTTTATATTATTTTTGGGACTAACCTATTAACCGGAGGCCCAGCCCGGAATTGTTGTTTTTTTGCCTATTTCAGAGTTTTGGATAAACGAATATCAAATGGAGTCCAAACGGAATAAAATCTTCGAAAACATGATTTTCTCACCGAACGTGATCCAGGAGACTTGGACCCTACTGCAAGGGATCAAAGAGGAGGTCACGAGGGTGGGGGCGCCCCCTGGCTTGTGGGCCCCTCGGTGCTCCACCGACGTACTCCTTCCTCCTATATATACACACGTACCCCCAAACGATCAGAACAGGAGCCAAAAACCTAATTCCACTGCCACAACTTTCTGTACCCACGAGATCCCATCTTGGGGCCTGTTCCGGAGCTCCGCCGGAAGAGGGCCGTCATCACGGAGGGCTTCTACATCATCATAGCCCCTCCGATGAAGTGTGAGTAGTTTACCTCAGACCTTCGGGTCCATAGTTAGTAGCTAGATGGCTTCTTCTCTCTCTTTGAATCTCAATACAAAGTTCTCCCCCTCTCTTGTGGAGATCTATTCGATGTAATCTTCTTTTTGCGGTGTGTTTGTTGAGATTGATGAATTGTGGGTTTATGATCAAGTCTATCTATGAATAATATTTGAATCTTCTCTGAATTCTTTTATGCATGATTGGTTATCTTTGCAAGGTCTCTTCGAATTATCCGTTTGGTTTGGCCAACTAGATTGGTAGTTCTTGCCATGGGAGAAGTGCTTAGCTTTGGGTTCGATCTTGCGGTGTCCTTACCCATTGACAGAAGGGGCAGCAAGGCATGTATTGTATCGTTGCCATCAAGGATAACAAGATGGGGTTTATTTCATATTGCATGAATTTATCTCTCTACATCATGTCATCTTGCTTAAGGCGTTACTCTGTTTTTTAACTTAATACTCTAGATGCATGCTAGATAGCGGTCGATGAGTGGAGTAATAGTAGTAGATGCAGAATCGTTTCGATCTACTTGTCACGGACGTGATGCCTATATACATGATCATGCCTAGATATTTTCATAAGTATGCACAATTGTATCAATTGCTCAACAGTAATTTGTTCACCCACCGTAGAATACTTATGCTCTTGAGAGAAGCCACTAGTAAAACCTATGGCCCCCGGGTCTATTCTCATCATATCAATCCCCATCGCTTTTATATTGTTTTGCTATTTACTTTGCTTTTAATTTTTACTTTGCATCTTTATATCAAAAATACCAAAATTCTATCTATCAGATCTCACTCTGTAAGTGACTGTGAAGGGCTTGACAACACCTAATCGCGTTGGTTGCAATTAGCTATCGCTTTGTGCAGGTACGAGGAACTTGAGCGTGGGCTCCTACTGGGTTGATACCTTGGTTCTCAAAAACCGAGGGAAATACTTACGCTACTCTGCGGCATCATCCCTTCCTCTTCAGGGAAAACCAACGCAAGCTCAAGACGTAGCACCTCGTCACGCGATGACGGCCACCTATTCGTACGTGGAAAACTTAGTCATGCGCGGGCTGAAAACCGCAGGCGGACTCCATCGGAGCTACATCGTGATACGGCCCGATATAGAGGCGCCGCACACCCTCATTGCTTCATTGATGAGGTCATGGATCATGAAGTCCCAGAAGGGTTCAAACCCGTGAATATAGAATCATACGATGGAACCACGGACCCCGCAGTGTGGATCGAATACTTCATTCTCCACATTCATATGGCCCGCGACGATGACCCCCACGCCATCAAATACCTCCCTTTAAAACTCAAGGGGCTAGCTCGGCACTGGTTAAACATCCTGCCTGAAAATTCTATCAGCAGTTGGGAGGACTTGGAAGAAGCCTTCCTCGACAACTTCCAAGGTACATATGTCTGGCCACCAGACGTCGATGACTTAAGCCACATAGTTCAACAACCTGGAGACTCTATCAGGAAATTCTGGACTAGGTTCTTAACTAAAAAGAACCAAATCGTCGATTGTCCGGATGCTGAAGCCCTAGCAGCCTTCAAACACAGTGTCCGCGACGAATGGCTCGCTCGCCACCTCGGCCAAGAAAAGCCAAAATCCATGGCGGCCCTCACGACGCTCATGACCCGCTTTTGTGCGGGCAAGGACAGTTGGTTGGCCCGTAGCAAAAACAATGCAAGCGACGTCGGCACCCCGGAAGTTAAAAATAACAGGGACAAGTCTCGACGCAACAGATACAAGCATCGAAACAACAGTGATAACACCGAGGATACGACGGTCAATGCTGGATTCAGTGGCTCTAAGTCCGGTTAGCGAAGAAGCTATTCCAAAAGAACAATTTGGGCACATCCAGCTTGGACCGCATACTTGATCGTCCGTGCTAGATTCATGGCACCCCGGACAAACCACCCAATCATACAATAGAGATTGCTGGGTTTTTAAATAGACCGGCAAATTAAACGCCGAGAACAGGGAAAAGGGATCGCAAAGCGAGGACGATGACGAAGAGCCCCGGCAACTGATATGTCTCCGTCGTATCTATAATTTTTGATTGTTCCATGCCAATATTATTCAACTTTCATATACTTTTGGCAACTTTTAATACTATTTTTGGGACTAACATATTGATCCAGTGCCCAGTGCTACTTCCTGTCCGTTGCATGTTTTTGGTTTCGCAGAATATCCATATCAAACGGAGCCCAAACGGCATAAACACGGACGGAGCTTATTTTTGGAAAATATGGAAAATTCGGAAGGAAAATCAACGTGAACCAGTGCCCAAGGTGGTCACGAGGCAGGGGGCGCGCCCCCTACCCTCGTGAGCCCACCGTAAGGTGGTTGACGCTCTTCTTTTGCCGCAAGAAAGCTAATATTCGGCAAAAAAATCACGGCGAAGGTTTCAGGCCAATCGGAGTTACGGATCTCGATATATATACGAATTGGTGAAACAGAGCCAGAACAGAACGAAGAAACAGAGAGAAATAGAGAGATATATCCAATCTCGGAGGGGCTCTCACCCCTCCCACGCCATGGAGGCCAAGGACCAGAGGGGAAACCCTTCTCCCATTTAGGGAGGAGGTCAAGGAAGGAGAAGACGAAGGGCCCCCCTCTCCCCTTCTCTTCCGGTGGCGCCGGAACGCCGCCGTGGCCATCATCATCACCGCAATCTTCACCAACAACTTCACCGCCATCATCACCAACTCTTCCCCTCTCTATGCAGTGGTGTAACCTCTCTCTTACCCGCTGTAATCTCTACTTAAACATGGTGCTCAACGCTATATATTATTTCCCAATGATGCATGGCTATCCTATGATGTTTGAGTAGATCGGTTTTGTCCTGATGGCTATTTGATGATCGTGATTGGTTTGAGTTATATGTTTTATTATTGGTGATGTCCTATGGTGCTCTCCGTGTCGCGCAAGCGTGAGGGATTCCCGCTGTAGGGTTTGCAATATGCTTATGATTTGCTTATGGTGGGTGGCGTGAGTGACAGAAGCACAGACCCGAGTAAGTAGGTTGTTTGCGTATGGGATGAAGGGGACTTGATGCTTTAATGCTATGGTTGGGTTTTACCTTAATGAATCTTTAGTAGTTGCGGATGCTTTCTAGATTTACAATCATAAGTTCATATGATCCAAGTAGAGAAAGTATGTTAGCTTATGCATCTCCCTAAAATAAAATTGCAATAATGATTACCGGTCTAGTTATCGATTGCCTAGGGATAAATAACTTTCTTGTTGACAAAAGCTCTCTACTAAAACTAATTTAGTTGTGTCTTTATCTAAACAGCCCCTAGCTTTTATTTTCGTGTTCTTTACTTTCTTGCAAGCTTACCCAAAAACACCTACAAAGTACTTCTAGTTTCATACTTGTTCCAGGTAAAGCGAACGTCAAGCGTGCGTAGAGTTGTATCGGTGGTCGATAGAACTTGAGGGAATATTTGTTCTACCTTTAGCTCCTCATTGGGTTCGACACTCTTACTTATCAAAAGAGACTACAATTGATCCCCTATACTTGTGGGTTACCAAGACCTTTTTCTGGCGCCGTTGCCGGGGAGCAATAGCGTGGGGTGAATATTCTCGTGTGTGCTTGTTTGCTTTATCACTAAGTAATTTTTATTTGCTGTTCTTAGTTGTTTTCTATCTTTAGTTATGGGTAGAAAACGCAAAATACCAAAAAAATTAGTTGTACCTACTGAACCAATGGTTGAAGAACCACTCAAAATCTATCACACTGCTGAAGCTTTTTACTTGGATCATCTTCGATCCCTTTGTGCTCGTGCCGAAACCCCAACTAGCTTAGTTGAGGGCAAATCTTTAGATGAGCACACTTGTTATGTGCGACACCGTATATCTGAAAAAGGGGAACTATTATGATTTTACTTGTTGTTCTGAAAACCCTAAGAAACACATTCCCTATCAATGTGAGTTTAGTGATAATGGAATCGTATCTTCGTATGCTAAGGGTGTTTACAATTACTATGATGTTCAACAAATTGAAGAATTTGTTGCTTTTGATGGTGCTTATGAAATTGCTTCTTTGATTGAAAAGTATGATGCTACTTTTCACAAATCTGAAAATTTTGCTATACTTAAATATTGCTATGATAATTATGCTTCTAATACCTATGTTAAACAATATATTGAGGAATACTTCGCTGTCCAAGAAGAGACTAATATTTTGCAGGAGTCTATGGAAGAAGAAATTGATGAAACTGTGAGCTCATTGGATGAAAAAGATGATGAGGAGAGCGAAGAACAAAAGGAGGAAGAGCGGATTGATCACCCGTGCCCACCTTCTAATGAGAGTAACTCTTCAACTCATACATTTTTTAATTCCCCTTCGTGCTTACCGAAGGATGATTGCTATGATGACTGTTATGATCCCTATGATTCTTTTGAAATATCCCTTTTTGATGATGCTTGCTATACTTGTGGCCAAGATGGCAATATGAATTATGCTTATGGAGATGAACTTGCTATAGTTATTTATGTTAAACATGAAATTGTTGCTATTGCACCCATGCATGATAGTCCTATTATCTTTTTTGAATTCTCCAAACTACACTATATCGGAGAAGTTTGCACTTATTAAGGATTATATTGATGGGATGCCTTTTATGGTTGCACATGATGATTTTGATGAATATAATATGCATGTCCTTGCTGCTCATACTTGCAATTATTATGGGAGAGGATCTATATCTCCACCTCTCTGTGTTTCCAATATGACAAAATTGCAAGAAACTATTTATACTATGCATTGGACTTTACTATGTGTGCATGAATTGTTCTCTTATGACATGCCGATGCATAGGAAGAGAGTTAGACTTCGTCATTACATGATATATGTTGCTTTGTGCTCATTACTAAATTACAAATCATTGCTAATTAAAATTGGCTTTGATATACCTTGGGATCCGGGTGGATTCACTACTTGAGCACTATATGCCTAGCTTAATGGCTTTAAAGAAAGCGCTGCCAGGGAGACAACCCGGAAGTTTTAGAGAGTCATTTATTTCTGTTGAGTGCTTTTATATAGTTTAAAAACAACAAAAATAAAGAGGAGAACCCTAAACTTTTTCAAAAAGGAAAGTGAAAGTGATAGAGACAAGCATTGTTGAAGTGGGAGCTAGCCTTGAACTTTGTTCATGCTCACGGCAACTTTGTGAATCTTGGTTACAGAAACTTTTCAACAAAAATAATTATCCCTGTCGGTGTCAAAACCAGCGGATCTCGGGTAGGGGGTTCCGAATTGTGCGTCTAAGGCGGATGCTAACACCTGAGGCAGGGGACACGATGTTTTACTCAGGTTCGGGCCCTCTTGATGGAGGTAAAACCCTACGTCCTGCTTGATTAATATTGATGATATGGGTAGTACAAGAGTAGATCTACCATGAGATCAGAGGGGCTAAACCCTAGAAGCTAGCCTATGGTATGATTGTATGTTGTATATGATCTATCGATTAGCCTGGCCTCGGTTTATATAATGCACCAGAGGCCTAGGATAAGAAGAGTCCTAGCCGAATACGCCGGTGGGGAGAAGTCCTTGTCTTGATCGCCAAGTCGTGTGGGATCTTCCGTGTATGCGGCAGCTGTCCGAACTGTCCCATGAGTATACGACCATGGGGGTCCTCGGCCCAATCTAACAGATCGGGAGATGACATGGTGAGTACCCCCTAGTCCAGGACACCGTCAGTTGCCCCCTGAACCGGTCTTCAAGTTAGGGATGCTCTTCGATTCTTCCGAACTATTCTTCATCTTCGGTCGTTGGTCTTGAAAACTGGTTCAACAAATCTTCTCATCTTCGATCTTGAGGATTGCCGAAATGCATTCGACGAGTTTACACGTCGGGTATCCGAGGAGCCCCTGTAAGTTTCCGGCCTTTATCAATGCCTTGTTATTTTTATGCCACACCTCGGGTTTGAAAATGTTCCCGGGCGGCAGCGTCCTCTTGCGTCCGAGCTCCAATGCCGGACTGCATTCGATGTATCTTTTGAAGCCGAGCACCAACGCCGGACCGCTTCCGAGCTCTAACGCCGGAATGTATCCGAGCTCCAACGTCGGACTATGTATCCGAGCTCCAACGCCGGACTGTATCCGAGCTCCAACGCCGGACTGTATCCGAGCTCCAACGCCGGACTGTATCCGAGGTGTCGTAAATCACCTTGGTTCAAAGAAGTTTGAAGGAGTTTAGCCGGGCTTAATGCCGGAAATGCCCTCTATGGAGCCAGCCACTAGCGCCCGAGCTTTATGCCGGACTGCTTCCGAGGTGGTGCACCACCCCGAATGTGTGCCGATTTTTGTCAATATTTTTGATTGGTACAATTTATTCTCCGCCGAGATATATAGCCAGTAGCCCTCAAGGTGGGTATCAATCTAAAACCCGAGATGCACCTGAAGGATGACGTAAGACCGCTGATCCCAGTAGCCGCTGAGACTCAGGTTGATTTTCAAAATCGGTCTGAGGATCAAGTCCTAGCTCTACAGAATACTTCGGGACAGAAAAAGCGGCGTGCTCAGTCCTCGAGACTCAGGTTGGGTGCGGCCGACCAACCTGAGGATCAAAATCTCCTCGGAAACTGTATTGCACTTAAAATTTTCTGCATTAAACTGCAATGCAGTAGCCCCCGAGACACTGGTCGGGTGGCAACACCAGATCAGGGGATCGATGTGCCCCTTTAATATTTGTAAATAATAAGCCCGAAGCTCAGTAGCCCCCGAGCCTTAATGCGGGCACGGGTGGCCGAATTAAGGATCGATATCCATAGTAAAATCACAAATTATGTGTAATGACTCTATGTATCCAAGTACTTTACGTCATTAATGCTCGGATCTGCATTGTACAAAACTTTGTTGACCGACCATCAGCTTCCACCTCCTCGGCCAGTAGCTGAGGAGTGTTTGTCCTACTTTATAAAGCCTTTATGAGGGCAAAGATTTACGACAAACAAGGCAAACTAGCCATACAGTTTTATAAACAAAGGTACGCAAAGAGATATGTTATATTACTGTTTAAGAGAAGAAATGTCTTCCAAAGAAAATATTCCCGCTATCGGTTCCTTTCTTTGGGTTGTCGTGCTAAGCATGATAATGAAACCTCATCTCCAATGTAAGAGCAAAATATCGAGGATTTAGTTTGGGAGGCGAGTTAATAGCCCCCGATAGTGTTCGGCAATAGTCGAGGTCAAGCCGTAAACACTTCGGCCATTGTTATGAATGGCCCGTCATTTAACACCGTCATCGGATCGCTGACCAGTTTACGCTTATTGTGATAGTCAATTTTCAGCTTTCTCCACTAAGGTGCTTAACCATGTGAGCGGGAAGCACAATCGCAGTGGTTCTCCCTTTGCACACCTAGTCGAACAAAGCGGAACATAGGAGGCAAGCGCAGGAGTCGGGCAACCCAACTATTGACCGAAGACACAATTCGAAACCGATGCATATATAGCAATATCCGTGAATGTTTTTGCCGAATCTCTAAATGTGTCCGGCGTTGCACTGCGAGACTTGTGCTGAAAACACACAAATAGTTTAAAAGTGCCATAAGCTTGGAAAACCAAAAAAACGTCAGTAAAAACTTGACGTCCGAACATGATCAAGTGTTCAGTGCCAATCCAAAAATTGGCCTTAGCAAAAGAAGTGCTTCTGTCGTGCTTTAACATGATACATCCTATCTCAAGACTTCAAGTGGGTCAGCCTACGGCTTCAACCTCCTATCCCGAGGGCGGAGTACTTCTCATTAGGCCAGTTTAGCAAACTAAACTCTAGCGGTTTTGAGAGAGAAATTAGGCTCCCCGGCTAGTGACCACACGATCGTGTCAAAAAAAGGAGTGATAGATAATAATAATAATAATAATAATAATAATAATAATAAAAAAAAAACTTTGCAATGACTAAGAAGAAGAACGGCTCATATAAATTTAAGAGCCCCCAAGTGACTTGGGTAAAAGAATGATTGTATGTACCGAAGTACTTATATCATATCTATGTTCAACCGAACTTTAAACGCGTCTTAACCGACCATTGGCTTCTCCCTCTTCGGTCAAGGACCGAAAAGTGTTATGTGATGGAGTCATGTACCTAGGGTAGGGTCACAGACCTGATCTAAGTACCCTGACCAAGGACACCCTTAGAAGAGATCACCTTCCAGTCGACCTACGAGGGACTCACTCGACTGACTTGAAGGACTCGACCACGAAGACTCACTCGACCACCAGAAGGTCAAGAGGCACTCTGCACTGCAACGGTCTGTAATTGAGTAGACTTTATGATAGTAAAGACACTTTATGTGGGGCGTTACCAGTAACGCTCCGGACTTAATGTACCTTAAACCCTTCATTACGTGGGTTGGCTGGGGTCCTGGCGCACTCTATATAAGCCACCCCCCTCCACAGGCAGAGGGGTTCGGCACTCTGTAATCCATATACACATAATCCACTCGACCGCCTCCGGGCTCCGAGACGTAGGGCTTTTACTTCCTCCGAGAAGGGCCTGAACTCGTACATCTCTTGTGTTTACAACCTCTCCATAGCTAGGACCTTGCCTCTCCATACCTACCCCCCACTCTACTGTCAGATTTAGATCCACGACAGTTGGCGCCCACCTTGGGGCCGGTGTTTTAGCGATTTTGTGGAGAAGTTGCGATTCTTCCGAGTACTTTCATCATGGTAGCTGCTGGAGTTTTGGTCGAGGGTCGAGAGATTCGTCTCGGTGCTCTCACCTTCGTCGCCGACGACTCCGCCTGGCTCCAGGAGGCTCCACTCGACGTCGATGCACTCCCTGTCCGCGGTGCGACACATTTTCGCGCATGTGTCCGCGGCGTTCTGCTGCGGCAACCGTCGACCCCATATCGGTCGACTCCCCTATCGACCACCCTCCCGGTCTCCCGCCAGCGCAAGCGCTCGGGTCGGTCGAGGCTTCAGCGGTGGGTGAGACACGCGGTGGCTCGCCAGACTGCCACCACCCAAGTTGCGGCAATCGAGCCCGACGAATCTCTCTACGGCCTGTTCGATCTGTCGACTGGCTCCGTAGAGACTGCATCCGAATGCGATAGCAGTGATCCAGCGGCGGAAATCCTGATGGTCGACGGGCCTCGCAGCCCCCCTGGCTTCGCCCGTGATGGTGGGGCAGGCGACGGAGGCGACCCCGCACGAGACCACGAAGAGTACCAGCCCGAGCCACTCGACTCTCTGCAAAGAGAAGAATTTCGCCACAGGAACATGGATGCCCTGCATACTCCCATCGCAGGAGAAACCCCCGAGGCTCGCGCCTTGGAGGAGGCACGTTTGGCCAATTTGGCCGAACGCGCTCGCCTGGAGAATCTTCAGCGAGCACTCGACGAGCGCGCGCGGCAACGAGTTCCCGACGCCAATCGACGTCAACTCTTCCCGCCGACTCAGGTATATCGAACCCCAATCCAGAATTTAGCAGCTGCGACCCGTATAGCAGAGTCCATCCAGCCCTCTCAATCGGAAGCTGGCAGAGGCTTGATGCAGATCAGGGATCTGCTCCGGGCAGCAGGAGATCAGAATTCAGCCGTGTCGCAGTCGCGCAACAGAATTTACAGTCGATCCGTTGCTGTGAATACGGTTCAGTCGGCTCACAGTCCCAGATCGCCTCCGCGGCGTGAAGGGCATGAGAATCGGCGAGACCAATATGGAGATAGGCGTCGAGTGCCCACTTCCCCTCCGAGGGGTGGGTCTTATGCTCCTCCGCAGCAAGATGACAGACGTCAGCTCAGTGCGGGGCGAAGAGTTCCAGTCGACCCCAGAGAACCAGGCTTCGACGCGCGATCCATTATCGTGCAAGGCTTGGTCGATCGGAACAGAGCCCATCGAGGTGGACTCGACAGAGATGCGCCCACGAGCAGTCGAGTGCACGTTTCTGGTCCGGAATGTTTCAGCAGAGCTATCAGAGCCGCAGTGATTCCTCCCAATTTCAGGTTGGCAACAGGAGTCAGCAAGTTCACCGGTGAGTCTAAGCCTGAAACTTGGCTTGAGGACTACCGAGTGGCGGTTCAGATTGATGGTGGGAATGACGAGGTGGCCATGAAGCATTTGCCCCTCATGTTGGAAGATTCTGCCAGAGCGTGGTTGAATCAGTTACCTCCTAGCAGCATTTACACTTGGGAAGATCTGTCCCGAGTGTTCGTCAGAACGTTTGAAGGAACTTGCAAGCGACCAGCTGGATTGACGGAGCTGCAAGTCTGCGTGCAGAAGACCAATGAGACTCTCAGGGAGTATATTCAGAGATGGATCACTTTGCACCATACTGTGGAGAATGTGTCTGATCATCAGGCAGTCTGCGCCTTCAAGGATGGTGTCAAGAACAGAGAATTGAGTTTGAAATTTGGTCGAACCGTAGACATGACCTTGAGTCGGATGATGGAAATTGCTACCAAGTACGCCAACGGCGAAGAAGAAGACCGACTCCGAAGCGGCAAGCACAAGCCGAGCCAGTCGGAGAAGGGAAACACCAGTCGGAAACAGAAGCGGAAGGCTAAACCGGCAGCTCCTGGAGAGGCTCTGGCCGTGACTCATGGAAAGTTTAAAGGGAAACCAAAAGGATCCTGGAACCCTAAGAAGGTAAAGGATAAAGAAGGGAACGACGTGATGGATATGCCGTGTCACATCCACACGAAGAAAGACGAAGAGGGGAATATCATTTACCCAAAGCATACCACTCGCCAATGTCGACTCTTGATCCAGCAGTTTCAAGGAAAACAGTCTAAAGACAAGGAAAAGGAGTCGGACAAGGCCGAAGACAAGGAGGACAGTGAGGAAGGATATCCGCATGTCAACTCCACTCTGATGATCTTTGCAGATGTGGAAAGCAAGAGTCAATTGAAAGTCATTAACCGCGAGGTGAACATGGTTACCCCAGCAAAAGCAAATTATCTGAGATGGTCCCAAACACCCATCACATTCGACCAATCTGATCACCCGACTCATATTGCCACCCCTGGGAGGCAAGCTTTGGTGGTCGATCCAGTTGTCGAAGGCACTCGACTGACAAAAGTGCTAATGGACGGTGGTAGCGGGCTGAATTTGTTGTATGCAGACACACTGAAAGGAATGGGCATTCCGATGTCCCGACTGAGCACCAGTAACGTGAGCTTTCATGGAGTTATACCAGGGAAGAAAGCCGAGTCACTCGGCCAAATAGCTCTGGACGTGGTGTTTGGTGATTCGAAACATTTTCGCAAAGAGAAGTTGACGTTTGAGGTCGTGGATTTTCAGAGTGCATATCATGCCATTTTGGGGAGACCAGCTTATGCACGGTTCATGGCTCGACCATGTTACGTGTACCTCAAATTGAAGATGCCCGGCCTCAAAGGAGTGATCACTGTCACCGGTGATCGGAAAAAGGCAGAAGAGTGCTTTCAGAAGGGCTCAAAGATTGCTGATTCCCTGGTGACAGCGATCGAGTTTGAAGAATACAAGCAAAACGCAGATCCGAGTGATTTGCTGCGATCCAAGAAACCCGCCACAGAATCTGCATTTCAGTCGTCCGGTGAGACGAAGCCTGTTCACATTCACCCGACCGACCCCGATGCAACCCCGACCCACATCTCCACAACACTCGACCCGAAATAGGAAGAAGCGCTCATCCAGTTCCTCCGTGAGAACTGGGACATTTTTGCATGGAAGCCCGCTGACATGCCAGGTGTTCCCAGGGGACTGGCTGAGCATCGCCTAAGAGTCGACTCATCAGCAAAACCAGTCAAAGAGCATCTTCGGCGGTCCGCCGTCCAGAAGAGAAAAGCCATTGGTGAGGAAGTGGCTCGACTGTTGGCGGCAAGATTTATCCGAGAGATATACCACTCTGAATGGCTCGCTAATGTCGTCATGGTTCCTAAGAAGGACAAATCGCTCCGAATGTGCATTGATTTCAAGCACATCAACCAGGCCTGCCCGAAAGATCATTTTCCTCTCCCTCGCATAGATCAAATTGTTGACTCGACCGCGGGATGCGAGAGATTGTCTTTTCTAGACGCCTACTCCGGGTACCACCAGATCCGTCTGTACGGACCCGACGAGGTAAAAACAGCTTTCATCACTCCATTCGGGTGCTTCTGCTATATCACCATGCCATTCGGCCTCAAGAATGCCGGAGCCACATTTATGCAAATGATTCAGAAGTGTCTACTCACTCAAATCAGTCGGAATGTGGAAGTGTATATGGATGATATCGTCGTCAAGTCACGAAAAGGTTCCGACCTGCTCGCTGACCTCGCCGAAACATTTGCCAACCTCAGAAGGTATGATATCAAGCTCAATCCATCAAAGTGCACATTCGGAGTTCCTGGTGGCAAGTTACTCGGTTTTCTCGTTTCCGAGCGAGGGATCGACGCTAATCCAGAAAAGATCGGCACTATTCTCCGAATGAAACGCCCTGTGCGAGTGCACGATGTCCAGAAGCTTACTGGATGCTTGGCCGCATTAAGTCGATTCATCTCACGACTCGGTGAAAAGGCATTGCCTCTTTACCGACTAATGAAGAAGGCAGACAAGTTCGAGTGGACTCCAGAAGCTGATGCAGCATTTGCCGAGCTAAAAGCTCTGCTCTCCACCCAGCCGGTGCTTGCTGCTCCAATCAGCAAAGAGCCTCTGTTGCTTTATATCGCAGCCACAGGACAAGTCGTCAGTACACTGCTTACGGTCGAGCGGGAAGAAGAAGGAAAAGCTTTCAAAGTTCAGCGCCCAGTGTATTATTTGTCTGAAGTCTTGACTCCATCCAAGCAGAGATATCCTCATTATCAGAAGCTTGTGTATGGAATATACATGACCACAAAGAAGGTTGCTCATTATTTCTCTGATCATTCCATCATAGTCGTCAGCGACGCTCCACTATCAGAGATTTTGCACAACAGAGATGCAACTGGTCGAGTGGCGAAATGGGCGATTGAACTTCTTCCCCTTGATATCAAGTTTGAAGCAAAGAAAGCCATTAAGTCCCAGGCAATAGCAGATTTCCTCGCCGAGTGGATTGAACAGCAGCAGCCGACTGAAGTTCACTCGGAGCATTGGACCATGTTTTTTGATGGCTCTAAGATGTTGAATGGTTCCGGTGCTGGGGTTGTCCTGGTTTCCCCCAGAGGAGATAAGCTCAGATATGTGCTCCAGATTCACTTTGATTCCTCCAACAATGAGGCAGAGTATGAGGCCCTCTTATATGGATTGCGCATGGCCATTTCACTCGGCGTCCGTCGCCTGATGGTCTATGGCGATTCAGATTTAGTGGTCAACCAAGTGATGAAGGAGTGGGATGTGAGAAGCCCAGCCATGACTGGATACTGCAGTGCAGTGAGGAAGCTGGAAAATAAGTTCGAGGGGTTGGAGCTCCATCATATCCCCCAACTGAAAAATCAAGCAGATGATGATCTAGCAAAGATAGGTTCCAAGAGAGGAGCCATTCCGAGTGGTGTGTTCTTGGAGCATATACACACTCCGTCAGTCAAAGAAGATCCTTTCACCGAAGAAGCTCCACAGCCCAAGAGTGCCACAGATCAAACTGAGGTTGAAGTCCCAGCAGTGGTCGACTTGGTCATGGAGGTCTTGGTGGTCATTCCCGACTGGACAGTTCCGTATATCGCGTATATCCTGAGAAAAGAGCTTCCAGAGGATGAGGAAGAGGCTCGACAGATCGTCCGTCGATCTAAAGCCTTTACCGTAATCAAAGGACAGTTATATAGAGAAAGCGCGACTGGAGTTGGTCAGAAGTGCATAACACCAGAAGAAGGTCGAATCATCCTTAATGATATCCACTCGGGGACCTGTGGTCATCATGCGTCCTCCCGGACCATCGTGGCCAAAGCATACCGAGCCGGATTTTACTGGCCAAAGGCGAATGAGATGGCAAAGGAAATAGTGGATAAGTGCGAAGGATGTCAGTTCTACTCGAATATGTCGCACAAGCCTGCATCAGCTCTGAAGACCATTCCACTCGTCTGGCCTTTCGCAGTATGGGGGTTGGACATGGTCGGTCCTTTGAGAACAGGTCGAAGTGGCTTCACGCATGTACTGGTGGCAGTCGACAAGTTCACCAAGTGGATTGAGGCTAAACCAATCAAGAACCTTGACGCTGGTACTGTTGTTAGCTTCATCAGGGAACTGATATTCAGATATGGAGTCCCGCACAGCATCATTACGGATAATGGGTCGAACTTTGACTCGGAGGAATTTAGGGATTTCTGCAACTCTCAAGGCACACGAGTCGACTACGCTTCAGTCGCCCATCCGCAGACGAATGGACAAGCAGAGCGAGCCAATGGCCTGATTCTCAAGGGATTGAAACCCCGACTGATGCGTGATCTCAAGCATGCAGCTGGAGCGTGGGTCGACGAACTTCCCTCGGTGCTTTGGGGACTGCGGACCACACCTAATCGATCGACCGGAAGAACTCCATTCTTCTTGGTCTATGGAGCTGAAGCAGTCTTGCCGAGTGATCTTCTCCACAATGCTCCTCGAGTTGAGATCTACAACGAAGCAGAAGCTGAACAAGCGCGGCAGGACGCAGTCGACCTTTTAGAGGAAGAAAGGGAGATGGCTCTGATCCGATCGACCATCTACCAAAAATATTTGCGTCGTTTCCACGCCAGAAATGTGAGGGGTCGAGCCTTCCAGGAAGGAGATTTAGTTCTCCGAGTGGATCAGAAGAAACATCACACGCTTGCTCCTTCTTGGGAAGGACCCTTCATCGTCACCAAAGTTCTCCACAACGGGGCGTACCGTCTTTACAACGTCGAACATAATATCGACGAGCTCCGAGCTTGGAACGCGGAACTACTCCGCCCATTTTACACTTAAGTTTATCACTCGGATGAGTTGCAATAAAGTACTCCTGTAGTTCAAGGATTTCAAAATAATAATGTCATAGTTCCTCCATAATTTTTGTCACTTTTTATTTTGTCCAATAAAATTTTCCCCTCAGTGGGTGACTTAGCCGCGAATCCGTTTCGCCTAAGTTTGTAAAAATCCTTACCGAGTGGTGAGCCAGACTCCCACTCGGAGGCTTAGCTGCGAATCCGTTTCGCCTAAGATTACATAAAATCCTACCGAGTGGTAAGCCAGACTTCCACTCGGGGGCTTAGCTGCAGTCCAAGTACTCTCCCAAGTTATAAAAATCCTACCGAGTGGTAAGCCAGACTTCCGCTCGGAGGCTTAGCTGCAGTCCAAGTACTCGCCTAAGTTATAAAAATCCTACCGAGTGGTAAGCCAGACTTCCACTCGGAGGCTTAGCTGCAGTCCAAGTACTCGCGTAAGTTATAAAAATCCTACCGAGTGGTAAGCCAGACTTCCACTCGGAGGCTTAGCTGCAGTCC
>NC_041392.1:107814207-107814471 GCF_002162155.2 Triticum dicoccoides | reverse complement strand
AAGTTATAAAAATCCTACCGAGTGGTAAGCCAGACTTCCACTCGGAGGCTTAGCTGCACTCCAAGTACTCGCGTAAGTTATAAAAATCCTACCGAGTGGTAAGCCAGACTTCCACTCGGAGGCTTAGCTGCAGTCCAAGTACTCGCCTAAGTTATCAAAATCCTACCGAGTGGCAAGCCAGACTTCCACTCGGAGGCTTAGCTGCAGTCCAAGTACTCACCTAAGTTATAAAATTCCTACCGAGTGGTAAGCCAGACTTCCACT
>NC_041392.1:107807848-107814119 GCF_002162155.2 Triticum dicoccoides | reverse complement strand
AGTCCAAGTACTCGCCTAAGTTATCAAAATCCTACCGAGTGGTAAGCCAGACTTCCACTCGGAGGCTTAGCTGCAGTCCAAGTACTCACCTAAGTTATAAAATTCCTACCGAGTGGTAAGCCAGACTTCCACTCAGAGGCTTAGCTGCAGCCCAGTGCTCGCCTAAGATATAAAAATCCTACCGAGTGAAGAGCAAACCTCTCACTCGGGGGCTTAGCTGCAGCCCAGTGCTCGCCTAAGATATAAAAATCCTACCGAGTGAAGAGCAAACCTCTCACTCGGGGGCTTGCAGCCCAGTGCTCGCCTAAGATATTCACTCATGGAACGCTCTCACCCCTCCCATGCCATGGAGGCCAAGGACCAGAGGGGAAACCCTTGTCCCACCTAGGAAGAAGGTCAAGGAAGAAGAAGAAGGGGGGTTCTCTCCCCCTCGCTTCCGGTGGCGCCGGAACGCCGCCGGGGCCATCATCATCACCGCGATCTTCACCAACACCTACGCCACCTTCACCAACATCTCCATCACCTTCCCCCCTCTATCTACAGCGGTCCACTCTCCCGCAACCCGCGGTGCCCTCTACTTCAACATGGTGCTTTATGCTTCATATTATTATCCAATGATGTGTTGCCATCCTATGATGTCTGAGCAGATTTTCATTGCCCTATCGGTGATTGGTGAATTACTATGATTTATTTAATTTTCTTGTGGTTATGTTGCTGTCCTTTGGTGCCTATCATATGAGCGCGCACGTGGATCACACCATAGGGTTAGTTGTATGTTGATAGGACTATGTATTGGAGGGCAAGAGTGACAGAAGCTTCAACCTAGCATAGAAATTGATGCATACAGGATTGAAGGGGGACCAATATATCTTAATGCTATGGTTGGGTTTTACCTTAATGAACGTTAGTAGTTGAGGATGCTTGCTAATAGTTCCAATCATAAGAGCATAGAATTCCAAGTCAGGGATGACATGCTAGCAGTGGCCTCTCCCACATAAAACTTGCTATCAGTCTAGTAAAGTAGTCAATTGCTTAGGGGCAATTTCGCAGCTCCTACCACCACTTTTCCACACTCGCTATACTAACTTTATTGCTTCTTTACCTAAACAGCCCCTACTTTTTATTTACATGCACTTTATATTCTTGCAAATCTATCCAAAAACACCTACAAAGTACTTCTAGTTTCATACTTGTTCTAGGTAAAGCAAACGTAAAGCGTGCGTAGAGTTGTATCGGTGGTCGATAGAACTTGAGGGAATATTTGTTCTACCTTTAGCTCCTCATTGGGTTTGACACTCTTACTTATCAAAAGAGGCCACAATTGATCCCCTATACTTGTGGGTTATCAAAACATTTTTCTGGCGTTGTTACCGGGGAGCAATAGCGTGGGGTGAATATTCTCGTGTGTGCTTGTTTGCTTTATCACTAAGTAATTTTTATTTGTTGTTCTAAGTTGTTCTCTATCTTTAGTTATGGATATGGAACACAAAAACCCAAAAAAATAGGTGTACCTACTACTCATGGAGATGGGGAACCTCCTAAAACCCTCGATGCTGGTTATGTGAAAAATATTATGTACTACTTTGATAATCCTGAGAAAACCCTATTCAATTATATATGTAATGGGAGACACGTTGGGTCAACGTAAATACTTTAGGGATTATCGTTTGACGCAAAAAGGGAAACTATTGTGGGATCAAATTCATATGTTGCATTGGTATGCTCGGGAACTATGCTTGAGATATGACTATACTTGTTGCTCTCGGATGAAGGCTCCACACCTTCCCTTTTCATGCAAATTTAATGATGATAAAACCTTGGCTTCTTATGCTAATGGTATATATGATTTCTATGATGTGGAACAAATAGAAGAATTTGTTGATTTTATGGGTGCTTATGAAATTGAATCTTTGTTTAAAGAGTGTGAAAATCTTGATGATGCTGTTTACAGACCTGGAAATTTTGCTATACTTAAATATTTCTATGAGAATTATGAATTCAATTCCGATATTGATGATTTTGTTGAGAGAGTCTCCGCTGTCCAGAAGAAACTAATATTTTGCAGGAGTCTATGGAAGAAGAAATTGATGAAACTTTGAGCTCATTGGATGAAAAGATGACGAGGAGAGCGAAGAACAAAAGGAGGCTTAGCCGCGAATCCGTTTCGCCTAAGTTTTCCCCTCAGTGGGTGACTTAGCCGCGAATCCGTTTCGCCTAAGTTTGTAAAAATCCTTACCGAGTGGTGAGCCAGACTCCCACTTGGAGGCTTAGCTGCGAATCCGTTTCGCCTAAGATTACATAAAATCCTACCGAGTGGTAAGCCAGACTTCCACTCGGGGGCTTAGCTGCAGTCCAAGTACTCGCCCAAGTTATAAAAATCCTACCGAGTGGTAAGCCAGACTTCCGCTCGGAGGCTTAGCTGCAGTCCAAGTACTCGCCTAAGTTATAAAAATCCTACCGAGTGGTAAGCCAGACTTCCACTCGGAGGCTTAGCTGCAGTCCAAGTACTCGCCTAAGTTATCAAAATCCTACCGAGTGGCAAGCCAGACTTCCACTCGGAGGCTTAGCTGCAGTCCAAGTACTCACCTAAGTTATAAAATTCCTACCGAGTGGTAAGCCAGACTTCCACTCAGAGGCTTAGCTGCAGCTCAATGCTCGCCTAAGATATAAAAATCCTACCGAGTGAAGAGCAAACCTCTCACTCGGGGGCTTAGCTGCAGCCCAGTGCTCGCCAAATCAGATTTAGATCCACGACATTATGTACTCCATCTGTCGAGAATATCGACGGTGTTTCCAATAACCAGGCAATCAGGCCATAAGGCTGTAACAGACAAAGCGCGCTCAGGGAACTTATGCTATATTACTACGAAGTGTAAGAAGCATCTTCGAAGAAAATAGTACCCCCACCGATACCTTTCTTTGGTACTCATTGTTATTATGAGACTTGTGCAATAGATTTTTTGTACTCATGAGTTCCGTTGTGTGCCGACCATCATTGAAAACTATAAGAGTGCTAGCTTTTGGCTTAACCCAGTCTGGGGTCTGGCTCGGATGACCCGATCGTGACAATCGCAGAGGTGCTCCCTTTACTTCCTAGCCGAACAATCGGGAACGTAGGGGTAAACACAGGAGCGAGGCAACCCAGCATGCAAATCACTTAAGTCAATATGATGCATATTGTGGCGTAATACTCGAACAAGGAACGAAGCCGTACAAGTATAATCATATGCAAGAGGAAAAGCTTCATGAAGGAAGCCCCCAAATGAATTGTGTATTTGAATTTATGCGTCACAAACAAAGTTTGGATAAGGAAATTTTTTACAAGCAACTTTTTTTCCAAAAAGGTATAATGCTTGGTCGAACGGAACACAAGTTAGAAATTAAAGCTTTGAGCATGAAAGCGACTTAGCTGGTTAATGTGTTCAGTATTGATGACGCGGTCCGAGCTTGATGCGGGACAAGGTTCCATCCCCCAAGCCGGTCCCGAGGTGGCGGAGCGGAGAGCTCGACACGCCGAAGTGGTGACATAGCACGGTCGATGCAGACCGGCAGAGTGACGCCGAAGTCCCCGGATCATTTTCCTGTGCACAAAAAATAGTGCAAACCGGAGATAATAGTAATAATGATAATTAAAAAAATTGTTGCATAATAAATAATTTATGCAAAGTGAGTAATAAAAGAAATATGGCCTGGCGCTGAAGTCAATATCGATGCAGGGCGTCGGCGTGATGCGGTAAAGGCGTGGCAAAGCCTGAATTCACAGGTCGGTTCGAGCTCCGGATGCGGCGTTCACCGGACTATGTACGGAAACTGACCGAACCACCATGCGACTGTCGTTAATGCGGCCACCATTTGATAGACCTGTGTACATATGATGGACAAACCAGGGTAATAATTCCTTGGGAAAAATGAACCCAAACAAGCAAAAAATACTGGGATTAATAGCACCTGGTTTATTTGTTGTAGCAATCCGAAGGAAGGTGATTCCCAAAATTGGGACTCGATCCGCACACCCATTGCCTGATGGGCGATAAAACGACGGCATGGCAATGCTGGAAAAGGTTGGCTCACCGAGGCAAAGCCCTCGGTCCAGCTAACGTGATGGAGTTGGTCGGCTAGTGACGCCGAAGTGTCCGGAGTAGGTTGATGAAGAGATGGCGAAGCCCCCGGTCCAGCCGAGATGTCGAAGCCTCGATGTCAGCCGATGAGTCGAAGTAGGTAGGCGTGATGGACACCAGCTTGAAGAAGCAATAGTGCGGCCCTGCCGATGCAGGTCGTGACATGGTCGATGCCGGCTTGATGAAGCGGCCGTACGGCGATGCCGGTATGCCCGCTCCATGTAATCTGTGGGGCGGCGATGTTGGTGATGATTTATCCTTCATGATGTCGAACTCTTGTTCAACTTGCCGAGATGATGATTGAAGGAGTTGAGCTCGGCTCAATAAAGCGGCGACGTGTCTAGCGCAGGTCGGCAGCCGTGGAGCAATGCTGCCGGACTGGTTTGACATCAGCGTGATGGTGAAGATTACCTCGGAGGATGCTTAAAATTTTATGGGCACATGTTTAAAAACAATGAAAAATACCCTAGGAGCAAATTCCTTTAACAAGGTTGTCCCATATCACGGTCATAAAGAAACATGATTTCGGGTCGGATCCGTATTCGCGCAGGAAACATATCTGAAAAGTGATGCACTAGTCGGAAGGTTCCCAGAGTTTGGACGGTCGGATCGAGCTGAAATTTGGAGGGATGGTAGATATGGGAATTCCGCAGCTGATCAACGGTTGGATCTTCCAAAGGACGTCCGAGCTAGAAGACACCACGCCGTAAACTCGTCCAGATTCTCGTCCAGATTCGAAACGGCTCCGGTATATCATAGATTGCCAGAGATTCCTCCATCGGAACTCGATAAAATTTTGCATGGTTGTTGTAGACTCAATTCCACACGATCCCACCGAAGCAATCATCAAAGCGATACTCGAGGAGGTGGTGGCGGCAGATACGAGTTCGTTGTCCAGAAAAACAGCACGGTCGCTTGAGGGCAATGTTGACGTTGAGCCCCCGGGCTCCCTGGATGATTCCTCCATGATCTTGATAGAGATCGGAGTTGATGTTTATAAAGGCCCTCATCTGAACATGACGATCGGAGGTAGGGCGCAGTCCTTGGTCAAACCAAGGAGACCAGTCGAGCTGGTGACGAAGATGTCAAAGTCGCAGTTGATCTGCAGGCGAACCATCAGGCTTTTGCCGAAAACACAGCGGAACTCTCAATGAAAGCACCAATGTCGGTGTCAAAACCGGCGGATCTCGGGTAGGGGGTTCCGAACTGTGCGTCTAAGGTGGATGGTAACAGGAGGTAGGGGACACGATGTTTTACCCAGGTTCGGGCCCTCTTGATGAAGGTAAAACCCTACGTCTTGCTTGATTAATATTGATGATATGGGAAGTACAAGAGTAGATCTACCACGAGATCAGAGGGGCTAAACCCTAGAAGCTAGCCTATGGTATGATTGTATGTTGTATATGATCTATCGACTAGCCTGGCCTCGGTTTATATAATGCACCAGAGGCCTAGGATAACAAGAGTCCTAGCCGAATACGCCGGTGGGGAGAAGGCCTTGTCTTGATCGCCAAGTCTTGTGGAATCTTCCTTGTATGCGGCAGCGGTCCGAACTGGCCCATGAGTGTACGGCCATGGGGGTCCTCAGCCCAATATAACAGATCGAGAGATGACGTGGTGAGTACCCCCTAGTCCAGGACACCGTCAATCCCCTTGTACAATTCCATTGTATTATAAAAATAATGTGCCAAGGTTTGCCTTTAGGATGTTTACGTTTGCTTGATGGTTTGTACGGTGCAGGACAGAAACTTTGGCTGTAGTGCGCGATTTTACATTTTAGCTGGAACGTCAAATGGTTCTGATTCTTTTTGCACTGTCTTCCTATACAAATTGTTTATTTTTCCTAAGTTTTGCAGAATTTTTCAAGTATCAGAAGTATGGTGAATGTTCAGGTTTCTACAGACTGTTCTGTTTTAGACAGATTCTGTTTTTGATGCATAGTTTGCTTGTTTTGATGAAACTATCAATTTATATCAGTGGATTAAGCCATGAAAAAGTTATATTACAGTAGACACAATGCAAAAACAAAATATGAATTAGTTTGCAATAGTACTTAGAGTAGTGATTTGCTTTATTATACTAACGGATCTTACCGAGTTTTCTGGTGGACTGGACATCACCGAAGTATCGCTCGGGTGTGCGGTGCTCCTTGC
>NC_041392.1:107732725-107807717 GCF_002162155.2 Triticum dicoccoides | reverse complement strand
CGCTAATTTGACAGCGTCAAGCTTCGCCCACCAGACCTTGCAATAGAAGAAGGACAGACGTCCGCCCTCGATGCAGACGAACCGCTTGACGATGTCCAGCCGAGGACAGGCATCCACTAGTCGCTTCACGAGGCTGAAGTAACTGTCGGGTATAGCTTCGGCTGGCCACAACCGGATTATTAAATCCTTCATGGCCAGTTCGACCGCCCTATGCAGCTCGACCAGCTATTTTAGCTGATCGCTGAAGGACACCGGATGTTCTGGCGCAAGATATTGTGACCAGAACAGCTCCTTCGCGGAGCTCTCCTCTTCGGCTCGGAAGAATTCTGTGGTGTCAGCCACACTGCGTCGCAAATCAGTAAAAGCCCTTGGAGAACTCTGAATCCGGGTTAGTTAACGATATTTCATCTTCGCATTCTTGCTTTGTGTATTGAATGCCTTACCCGCCACAATCTTCCTGGCCTCCTGGATCTCCTGGAGGGCACCCTGGGCCTCATTTTGGGCTGCCTCCGCACTCTGGCGAGCCTTGGCGAGTTCGGTCTCTTGAACCAACACATCGCGCTCCAAGGCCTCGCACTTCTTCACCGCGTCCTTGAGCTCCTGTTGGACCTCGTTGACCCGGTCCTTGAGCTTCTTCCGAGCGGTCTGCTCCTTGACAGCCTTCCCTTCGGCTTCAACCAGGGACTGTTTCAGGGCCTCGACCTCGGTCATCGCCTCTGTACACGTCATGGCATTTCGGTCATTGCATATCATTTTCCTTTTTTCGAATACATAACAGGTTATTACTTACCATGTTTTTCTTGGAGCTGCCTCTTCACCTGGCCTAGCTCTTCCTCGGCCTCCGCCAGTTTCTGCTTCAATCCGGAGACTTCGGCAATATGCGAGGCTACAGCCAACAGCGACGCCTGTGTTTACATTTCAGAAAATTTTAGTTAGTTTCCTGCAATAGGAGATTGATCCTCTGTCCGGCTTTTTCTTTCCGAACACCGAACAGTGTCCTAGGGGCTACTGTCTACATTGGGATTTTCTCTTTTCTGCATCGCTTACCTCAAAACCTGTCAGCAGGCTGCTGCAGGCTTCGGTTAGTCCGCTCTTGGCAGACTGAACCCTTTCAATTACCGTGCCCATAAGGACATGGTGCTCATCCACAATGGAAGCGCCTCGCAGCGCCTCCAGCAGATTATCCAGTACCCCTGGTTGGACAGGGGTCACCGGCGGAATAGGCATCCCCCTTCTTTTGAAGGAGGTTGCGTGCCGGATTCCAGAGCCGCATCGGTCTCCACATTGAGTCTGGTTGAGGGCCGAACTGAATACGGCCCTCCCCACCGGTCTCCATGGGGATTGATTCCCCTTGGTGTCCGACAATGGGGGTTTTGCCTTCTGGCGCCTCCTGAGCCTCTCCCCCGCCTGGAACAGTCCTTTGGGACAACACCTCTGCATCGTCCTTGTCCTGGGGGGAGTGAGCGGCTTGCGGTGAATCACTGGTCATCGCCTTGGAATCCAGCAAGCCTCCTAGAGAGGATCGCGGGGAGCTATTGTGGGCTGGACTACAATAACATAACCAATCATATCAATATAAGAAGGAGGAGAAACATTATGGGCGATGTAAGTCTTAGCACTTACGATGCGGCCCGCGGCTTAGTGCAGGGGCGTTGCTCCGGACTGCTTTCAACGTCCCATGCGGAGCTTCCCACGAGTGGGCCTTTCCCCTTCTTGGGCGCCTCCGCCTCCAGAATGGTGGAGGATGCCCTCTTCTTCTTCCCCTCATCAGGGGAAGGGTTGTTTTCCTCCTCCTCCTCATCGTCATCGTCTTCGATAGCGGAGGAAGGAGTCTTGTCTTCGGACACTGCGTCCGAAGCACCCTTGCGGCGGGGGCCACTCCGGACCCCCTTGGCCTTCCCTGTGGCCTTCTTCTCCGGTGCCTTCTAGGGCGCCGGTACCAGCATCTTCGCTAAACGCGGGATGACTGATTCTTTAGGCAGCGGGGCCGGACATTGGATCCGCTTCGCCCTGATACGTCTCCGTTGTATCTATAATGTTTGATTGTTCCATGCCAATAATATACAACTTTCATATACTTTTGGCAACTTTTTATACTATTTTTTGGACTAACATATTGATCCATTGCCCAGTGCCAGTTCCTATTTGTTGCATTTTTTTGTTTCGCAGAAAATCCATATCAAACGGAGTCCAAACGGGATAAAAACGGATGGAGAATACTTTTGGAATATTTGTGAAATATGGGAAGAAGAATCAACGCGAGAAGGTGCCTGAGGGGGCCACGAGGCAGGGGGCATGCCTGCCCCCTGGGCGCGCCCCTGACCCTCATGGGCCCCCCGTAAGGCGGTTGCTGCTCTTCTTTGGCCGCAAGAAAGCTAATTTTCGGAGAAAAATCTGGGCGAAGGTTTCAATCCAATCGGAGTTACGGATCTCTGGATATATAAGAAATGGTGAAAGGGCAGAATCCCGGAACGCAGAAACAGAGAGAGACAGAGAGACATATCTAATCTCGGAGGGGCTCTCGCCCCTCCCATGCCATGGAGGCCAAGGACCAGAGGGGAAACCCTTGTCCCACCTAGGGAGAAGGTCAAGGAAGAAGAAGAAGGGGGGTTCTCTCCCCCTCGCTTCCGGTGGCGTCGGAACGCCGCCGGGGCCATCATCATCACCGCGATCTTCACCAACACCTACGCCACCTTCACCAACATCTCCATCACCTTTCCCCCTCTATCTAAAGCGGTCCACTCTCCCGCAACCCGCGGTGCCCTCTACTTCAACATGGTGCTTTATGCTTCATATTATTATCCAATGATGTGTTGCCATCCTATGATGTCTGAGCAGATTTTCATTGCCCTATCGGTGATTGGTGAATTACTATGATTTATTTAATTTGCTTGTGGTTATGTTGTTGTCCTTTGGTGCCTATCATATGAGCGCGCACGTGGATCACACCATAGGGTTAGTTGTATGTTGATAGGACTATGTATTGGAGGGCAAGAGTGACAGAAGCTTCAACCTAGCATAGAAATTGATGCATACATGATTGAAGGGGGACCAATATATCTTAATGCTATGGTTGGGTTTTACCTTAATGAATGTTAGTAGTTGAGGATGCTTGCTAATAGTTCCAATCATAAGAGCATAGAATTCCAAGTCAGGGATGACATGCTAGCAGTGGCCTCTCCCACATAAAACATGCTATCAGTCTAGTAAAGTAGTCAATTGCTTAGGGGCAATTTCGCAGCTCCTACCACCACTTTTCCACACTCGCTATACTAACTTTATTGCTTCTTTACCTAAACAGCCCCTACTTTTTATTTACATGCACTTTATATTCTTGCAAATCTATCCAAAAACACCTACAAAGTACTTCTAGTTTCATACTTGTTCTAGGTAAAGCAAACGTTAAGCGTGCGTAGAGTTGTATCGGTGGTCGATAGAACTTGAGGGAATATTTGTTCTACCTTTAGCTCCTCATTGGGTTTGACACTCTTACTTATCAAAAGAGGCCACAATTGATCCCCTATACTTGTGGGTTATCAAAACATTTTTCTGGCGCCGTTACCGGGGAGCAATAGCGTGGGGTGAATATTCTCGTGTGTGCTTGTTTGCTTTATCACTAAGTAATTTTTATTTGTTGTTCTAAGTTGTTCTCTATCTTTAGTTATGGATATGGAACACAAAAACCCAAAAAAATAGGTGTACCTACTACTCATGGAGATGGGGAACCTCCTAAAACCCTCGATGCTGGTTATGTGAAAAATATTATGTACTACTTTGATAATCCTGAGAAAACCCTATTCAATTATATATGTAATGGGAGACACGTTGGGTCAACGTAAATACTTTAGGGATTATCGTTTGACGCAAAAAGGGAAACTATTGTGGGATCAAATTCATATGTTGCATTGGTATGCTCGGGAACTATGCTTGAGATATGACTATACTTGTTGCTCTCGGATGAAGGCTCCACACCTTCCCTTTTCATGCAAATTTAATGATGATAAAACCTTGGATTCTTATGCTAATGGTATATATGATTTCTATGATGTGGAACAAATAGAAGAATTTGTTGATTTTATGGGTGCTTATGAAATTGAATCTTTGTTTAAAGAGTGTGAAAATCTTGATGATGCTGTTTACAGACCTGGAAATTTTGCTATACTTAAATATTTCTATGAGAATTATGAATTCAATTCCGATATTGATGATTTTATTGAGAGAGTCTCCGCTGTCCAAGAAGAAACTAATATTTTGCAGGAGTCTATGGAAGAAGAAATTGATGAAACTTTGAGCTCATTGGATGAAAAGATGACGAGGAGAGCGAAGAACAAAAGGAGGAAGAGCGGATTGATCACCTGTGCCCACCTTCTAATGAGAGTAACTCTTCAACTCATACATTGTTTAATTTCCCTTCGTGCTTACCGAAGGATGAATGCTATGATGATTGCTATGATCCCGTTGATTCTTTTGAAATATCCCTTTTTGATGATGCTTCCTATGCTTGTGGCCAAGATGCCAATATGAATTATGCTTATGGAGATGAACTTGCTATAGTTCCTTATGTTAAACATGAAATTGTTGCTATTACACCCACGCATGATAGTCATATTATCTTTTTGAATTCTCCCAACTACACTATATCGGAGAAGTTTACCCTTATTAAGGATTATATTGACGGGTTGCGTTTTACTATTACACATGATGATTTTGATAGATATAATATTCATGTGCTTGCTGCTCCTACTTGCAATTATTATGAGAGAGGAACTACATCTCCGCCTCATTATGTTTCCAACACGAAAAAATTGAAAGAAATTGGTTATACTATGCATTGGCCTTTACTTTGTGTGCGAGAATTGTTCTTGTATGACATGCCGATGCATAGGAAGAGAGTTAGACTTGTCATTACATGATATATGTTACTTTGTGCTCACCACTAAATTACAAATCATTGTTAATTAAAATTGGCTTTGATATACCTTGGGATCCGGGTGGATCCATTACTTGAGCACTATATGCCTAGCTTAATGGTTTTAAAGAAAGCGCTGCCAGGGAGACAACCCGGAAGTTTTAGAGAGTCATTTATTTCTGTTGAGTGCTTTCATATATTTTAAAAACAAAAAAATAAAGAGGGGACCCCAAAACTTTTCAAAAAGGAAAGTGAAAGAGAGAGAGACAATCATTGTTGAAGTGGGGGAGCTCCTTGAACTTTGTTCATGCTCACGGAAACTTTGTGAATCTTGATTACATAAAATTTTCAACAAAAATAATTACCCCCTTGTACAATTCCATTGTATTATAAAAATAATGTGCCAAGGTTTGCCTTTAGGATGTTTTAGATTACTTGTTGGTTTGTACGGTGCAGGACAGAAACTTTGGCTGTAGTGCACGATTTTTCATTTTTTACTGGAACATCAAACGGTTCTGAAACTTTTTACACTGTATTTCTATACAAAGTTTTTATTTTTCCTAATTTTGGTAGAATTGTTGGGGTACCATAGGTATGGTGAATGTTCAAATTATTACAGACTGTTCTGTTTTAGACAGATTCTGTTTTTGATGCATAGTTTGCTTGTTTTGATGAAACTATCGATTCCTATCAGTGGATTAAGCCATGGAAAAGTTATATTACAATAGCTAAAATGCAAAAACAAAATATGAATTGGTTTTCAACAGTACTTAGAGTAGTGATTTGCTTTATTATTCTAATGGATCTTACCGAACTTTTTGTTATGTTTTGTGTGATTGAAGTTTTCAAGTTTTGGGAGAGATCACGATTGATGAAGGAATAAGGAGTGGCAAGAGCCTAAGCTTGGGGATGCCCGAGGCACCCCAAGGAAATATTCAAGGACTCCCAAGCAACCAAGCTTGGGGATGCCCCGGAAGGCATCCCCTCTTTCTTCTAACAATCATCGGTAATTTTACTTGGAGCTATATTTTTATTCGTCACATGATATGCGTAAATCTTGGAGCGTCTTTTGCATTTAGTTTTCACTTTTCTTTGATGCACCATGCTGGTATGATATAGTCCTTGGTTGATTTATAGAATGCTCATTGCATTTCACTTATATCTTTTGAGTATGGCTTTATAGAATGCTTCATGTGCTTCACTTATATATATTGAAGTTTGGATTGCCTGTTTCTCTTCACATAGAAAACCACCATTTGTAGAATGCTCTTTATCTTCACTTATATTTGTTAGAGCGTGGGCATATATTTTGTAGAAAGAATTAAACTCTCTTGCTTCACTTATATCTATTTAGAGAGATGACACGAGTTGGGCATTCACATGGTTAGTCATAAAATCCTACATAAAACTTGTAGACCACTGAATATGATATGTTTGATTCCTTGCAATAGTTTTGCGATATAAAGATGGTGATATTAGAGTCATGCTAGTGGGTAGTTGTGGATTGTAGAAATACTTGTGTTGAAGGTTGTGATTCCCGTAGCATGCACGTATGGTGAACCGTTATGTAACGAAGTTGGAGCATGAGGTATTTATTGGTTGTCTTCCTTATGAGTGGCGGTCGGGACGAGCGATGGTCTTTTCCTACCAATCTACCCCCCTAGGAGCATGCGCGTAGTACTTTGTTTCGAGGACTAATAGATTTTTGCAATAAGTATGTGAGTTCTTTATGACTAATGTTGAGTCCATGGATTATACGCACTCTCACCCTTCCATCATTGCTAGCCTCTTCGGTACCATGCATTGCCCTTTCTCACCTTGAGAGTCGGTGCAAACTTTGCTGGTGCATCCAAACCCCGTGATATGATACACTCTATCACACATAAGCCTCCTTATATCTTCCTCAAAACAGCCACCATACCTACCTATCATGGCATTTCCATAGCCATTCCAAGATATATTGCCATGCTACTTCCATCATCATCATATACATGACTTGAGCATTCATTGACATATTGCTTTGCATGATTGTAAGATAGCTAGCATGATGTCATATTGCTAGCATGATGTTTTCATGGCTCTCGCCCCTCCCATGGCATGGAGGCCAAGGACCAGAGGGGAAACCCTTCTCCCACCTAGGGAGAAGGTCAAGGAAGAAGAAGAAGAAGGGGGGATCTCTCCCCCTCGCTTCCGGTGGAGCTGGAACGCCGACGGGGCCATCATCATCACCGCGATCTTCACCAACACCTACGCCTCCTTCACCAACATCTCCATCACCTTCCCCCTCTATATGCAGCGGTCCACTCTCCCGCAACCCACTGTACCCTCTACTTGAACATGGTGCTTTATACTTCATATTATTATCCAATGGTGTGTTGCCATCCTATGATGTCTGAGTAGATTTTTGTTGTCCTATCAGTGATTGGTGAATTACTATGATTGATTTAATTTGCTTGTGGTTATGTTGCTATCCTTTGGTGCCCATCATATGAGCGCGCACGTGGATCACACCATAGGGTTAGTTGTATGTTGATAGGACTATGTATTGGAGGGCAAGAGTGACAGAAGCTTCAACCTAGCATAGAAATTGATGGATACATGATTGAAGGGGGACCAATATATCTTAATGCTATGGTTGGGTTTTACCTTAACGAACGTTAGTAGTTGCGGATGCTTGCTAATAATTCCAATCATAAGTGCATAGAATTCCAAGTCAGGGATGACATGCTAGAAGTGGCCTCTCCCACATAAAACTTGCTATCGGTCTAGTAAAGTAGTCAATTGCTTAGGGGCAGTTTCGCAGCTCCTACCACCACTTTTCCACACTCGCTATACTAAATGTATTGCTTCTTTACCTAAACAGCCCCTACTTTTTATTTACATGCACTTTATATTCTTGCAAACCTATCCAAAAACACCTACAAAGTACTTCTAGTTTCATACTTGTTCTAGGTAAAGCAAACGTTAAGCGTGCGTAGAGTTGTATCGGTGGTCGATAGAACTTGAGGGAATATTTGTTCTACCTTTAGCTCCTCATTGGGTTTGACACTCTTACTTATCAAAAGAGGCCACAATTGATCCCCTATACTTGTGGGTTATCAAAACATTTTTCTGGCGCCGTTACCGGGGAGCAATAGCGTGGGGTGAATATTCTCGTGTGTGCTTGTTTGCTTTATCACTAAGTAATTTTTATTTGTTGTTCTAAGTTGTTCTCTATCTTTAGTTATGGATATGGAACACAAAAACCCAAAAAAATAGGTGTACCTACTACTCATGGAGATGGGGAACCTCCTAAAACCCTCGATGCTGGTTATGTGAAAAATATTATGTACTACTTTGATAATCCTGAGAAAACCCTATTCAATTATATATGTAATGGGAGACACGTTGGATCAACGTAAATACTTTAGGGATTATCGTTTGACGCAAAAAGGGAAACTATTGTGGGATCAAATTCATATGTTGCATTGGTATGCTCGGGAACTATGCTTGAGATATGACTATACTTGTTGCTCTCGGATGAAGGCTCCACACCTTCCCTTTTCATGCAAATTTAATGATGATAAAACCTTGGCTTCTTATGCTAATGGTATATATGATTTCTATGATGTGGAACAAATAGAAGAATTTGTTGATTTTATGGGTGCTTATGAAATTGAATCTTTGTTTAAAGAGTGTGAAAATCTTGATGATGCTGTTTACAGACCTGGAAATTTTGCTATATTTAAATATTTCTATGAGAATTATGAATTCAATTCCGATATTGATGATTTTATTGAGAGAGTCTCCGCTGTCCAAGAAGAAACTAATATTTTGCAGGAGTCTATGGAAGAAGAAATTGATGAAACTTTGAGCTCATTGGATGAAAAGATGACGAGGAGAGCGAAGAACAAAAGGAGGAAGAGCGGATTGATCACCTGTGCCCACCTTGTAATGAGAGTAACTCTTCAACTCATACATTGTTTAATTTCCCTTCGTGCTTACCGAAGGATGAATGCTATGATGATTGCTATGATCCCGTTGATTCTTTTGAAATATCCCTTTTTGATGATGCTTCCTATGCTTGTGGCCAAGATGCCAATATGAATTATGCTTATGGAGATGAACTTGCTATAGTTCCTTATGTTAAACATGAAATTGTTGCTATTACACCCACGCATGATAGTCATATTATCTTTTTGAATTCTCCCAACTACACTATATCGGAGAAGTTTACCCCTATTAAGGATTATATTGACGGGTTGCGTTTTACTATTACACATGATGATTTTGATAGATATAATATTCATGTGCTTGCTGCTCCTACTTGCAATTATTATGAGAGAGGAACTACATCTCCGCCTCATTATGTTTCCAACACGAAAAAATTGAAAGAAACTGTTTATACTATGCATTGGCATTTACTTTGTGTGCGAGAATTGTTCTTGTATGACATGCCGATGCATAGGAAGAGAGTTAGACTTTGTCATTACATGATATATGTTACTTTGTGCTCACCACTAAATTACAAATCATTGTTAATTAAAATTGGCTTTGATATACCTTGGGATCCGGGTGGATCCATTACTTGAGCACTATATGCCTAGCTTAACGGTTTTAAAGAAAGCGCTGCCAGGGAGACAACCCGGAAGTTTTAGAGAGTCATTTATTTCTGTTGAGTGCTTTCATATAGTTTAAAAACAAAAAAATAAAGAGGGGAGCCCAAAACTTTTCAAAAAGGAAAGTGAAAGTGAGAGAGACAATCATTGTTGAAGTGGGGGAGCTCCTTGAACTTTGTTCATGCTCTCGGAAACTTTGTGAATCTTGATTACATAAAATTTTCAACAAAAATAATTACCCCCTTGTACAATTCCATTGTATTATAAAAATAATGTGCCAAGGTTTGCCTTTAGGATGTTTTAGATTACTTGTTGGTTTGTACGGTGCAGGACAGAAACTTTGGCTGTAGTGCACGATTTTTCATTTTTTACTGGAACATCAAACGGTTCTGAAACTTTTTACACTGTATTTCTATACAAAGTTTTTATTTTTCCTAATTTTGGTAGAATTGTTGGGGTACCAGAGGTATGGTGAATGTTCAAATTATTACAGACTGTTCTGTTTTAGACAGATTCTGTTTTTGATGCATAGTTTGCTTGTTTTGATGAAACTATCGATTCCTATCAGTGGATTAAGCCACGGAAAAGTTATATTACAATAGCTAAAATGCAAAAACAAAATATGAATTGGTTTTCAACAGTACTTAGAGTAGTGATTTGCTTTATTATACTAACGGATCTTACCGAACTTTTTGTTATGTTTTGTGTGATTGAAGTTTTCAAGTTTTGGGAGAGATCACGATTGATGAAGGAATAAGGAGTGGCAAGAGCCTAAGCTTGGGGATGCCCGAGGCACCCCAAGGAAATATTCAAGGACTCCCAAGCAACCAAGCTTGGGGATGCCCCGAAAAGCATCCCCTCTTTCTTCTAACAATCATCGGTAATTTTACTTGGAGCTATATTTTTATTCGTCACATGATATGCGTAAATCTTGGAGTGTCTTTTGCATTTAGTTTTCACTTTTATTTGATGCACCATGCTGGTATGATATAGTCCTTGGTTGATTTATAGAATGCTCATTGCATTTCACTTATATCTTTTGAGTATGGCTTTATAGAATGCTTCATGTGCTTCACTTATATATATTGAAGTTTGGATTGCCTGTTTCTCTTCACATAGAAAACCGCCATTTGTAGAATGCTCTTTATCTTCACTTATATTTGTTAGAGCGTGGGCATATATTTTGTAGAAAGAATTAAACTCTCTTGCTTCACTTATATCTATTTAGAGAGATGACACGAGTTGGGCATTCACATGGTTAGTCATAAAATCCTACATAAAACTTGTAGATCACTGAATATGATATGTTTGATTCCTTGCAATAGTTTTGCGATATAAAGATGGTGATATTAGAGTCATGCTAGTGGGTAGTTGTGGATTGTAGAAATACTTGTGTTGAAGTTTGTGATTCCCGTAGCATGCACGTATGGTGAACCGTTATGTAACGAAGTTGGAGCATGAGGTATTTATTGGTTGTCTTCCTTATGAGTGGCGGTTGGGACGAGCGATGGTCTTTTCCTACCAATCTACCCCCCTAGGAGCATGCGCATAGTACTTTGTTTCTAGGACTAATAGATTTTTGCAATAAGTATGTGAGTTCTTTATGACTAATGTTGAGTCCATGGATTATACGCACTCTCACCCTTCCATCATTGCTAGCCTCTTTGGTGCCATGCATTGCCCTTTCTCACCTTGAGAGTCGGTGCAAACTTTGCTGGTGCATCCAAACCCCGTGATATGATACACTCTATCACACATAAGCCTCCTTATATCTTCCTCAAAACAGCCACCATACCTACCTATCATGGCATTTCCATAGCCATTCCAAGATATATTGCCATGCTACTTCCATCATCATCATATACATGACTTGAGCATTCATTGACATATTGCTTTGCATGATTGTAAGATAGCTAGCATGATGTCATATTGCTAGCATGATGTTTTCATGGCTCTCGCCCCTCCCATGGCATGGAGGCCAAGGACCAGAGGGGAAACCCTTCTCCCACCTAGGGAGAAGGTCAAGGAAGAAGAAGAAGAAGAAGGGGGGATCTCTCCCCCTCGCTTCCGGTGGCGCTGGAACGCCGCCGGGGCCATCATCATCACCGCGATCTTCACCAACACCTACGCCACCTTCACCAACATCTCCATCACCTTCCCCCTCTATATGCAGCGGTCCACTCTCCCGCAACCCACTGTACCCTCTACTTGAACATGGTGCTTTATACTTCATATTATTATCCAATGGTGTGTTGCCATCCTATGATGTCTGAGTAGATTTTTGTTGTCCTATCAGTGATTGGTGAATTACTATGATTGATTTAATTTGCTTGTGGTTATGTTGCTATCCTTTGGTGCCCATCATATGAGCGCGCACGTGGATCACACCATAGGGTTAGTTGTATGTTGATAGGACTATGTATTGGAGGGCAAGAGTGACAGAAGCTTCAACCTAGCATAGAAATTGATGGATACATGATTGAAGGGGGACTAATATATCTTAATGCTATGGTTGGGTTTTACCTTAACGAACGTTAGTAGTTGCGGATGCTTGCTAGTAATTCCAATCATAAGTGCATAGAATTCCAAGTCAGGGATGACATGCTAGCAGTGGCCTCTCCCACATAAAACTTGCTATCGGTCTAGTAAAGTAGTCAATTGCTTAGGGGCAGTTTCGCAACTCCTACCACCACTTTTCCACACTTGCTATACTAAATGTATTGATTCTTTACCTAAACAGCCCCTACTTTTTATTTACATGCACTTTATATTCTTGCAAACCTATCCAAAAACACCTACAAAGTACTTCTAGTTTCATACTTGTTCTAGGTAAAGCAAACGTTAAGCGTGCGTAGAGTTGTATCGGTGGTCGATAGAACTTGAGGGAATATTTGTTCTACCTTTAGCTCCTCATTGGGTTTGACACTCTTACTTATCAAAAGAGGCCACAATTTATCCCCTATACTTGTGGGTTATCAAAACATTTTTCTGGCGCCGTTACCGGGGAGCAATAGCGTGGGGTGAATATTCTCGTGTGTGCTTGTTTGCTTTATCACTAAGTAATTTTTATTTGTTGTTCTAAGTTGTTCTCTATCTTTAGTTATGGATATGGAACACAAAAACCCAAAAAAATAGGTGTACCTACTACTCATGGAGATGGGGAACCTCCTAAAACCCTCGATGCTGGTTATGTGAAAAATATTATGTACTACTTTGATAATCCTGAGAAAACCCTATTCAATTATATATGTAATGGGAGACACGTTGGATCAACGTAAATACTTTAGGGATTATCGTTTGACGCAAAAAGGGAAACTATTGTGGGATCAAATTCATATGTTGCATTGGTATGCTCGGGAACTATGCTTGAGATATGACTATACTTGTTGCTCTCGGATGAAGGCTCCACACCTTCCCTTTTCATGCAAATTTAATGATGATAAAACCTTGGCTTCTTATGCTAATGGTATATATGATTTCTATGATGTGGAACAAATAGAAGAATTTGTTGATTTTATGGGTGCTTATGAAATTGAATCTTTGTTTAAAGAGTGTGAAAATCTTGATGATGCTGTTTACAGACCTGGAAATTTTGCTATACTTAAATATTTCTATGAGAATTATGAATTCAATTCCGATATTGATGATTTTATTGAGAGAGTCTCCGCTGTCCAAGAAGAAACTAATATTTTGCAGGAGTCTATGGAAGAAGAAATTGATGAAACTTTGAGCTCATTGGATGAAAAGATGACGAGGAGAGCGAAGAACAAAAGGAGGAAGAGCGGATTGATCACCTGTGCCCACCTTCTAATGAGAGTAACTCTTCAACTCATACATTGTTTAATTTCCCTTCGTGCTTACCGAAGGATGAATGCTATGATGATTGCTATGATCCCGTTGATTCTTTTGAAATATCCCTTTTTGATGATGCTTCCTATGCTTGTGGCCAAGATGCCAATATGAATTATGCTTATGGAGATGAACTTGCTATAGTTCCTTATGTTAAACATGAAATTGTTGCTATTACACCCACGCATGATAGTCATATTATCTTTTTGAATTCTCCCAACTACACTATATCGAAGAAGTTTACCCTTATTAAGGATTATATTGACGGGTTGCGTTTTACTATTACACATGATGATTTTGATAGATATAATATTCATGTGCTTCCTGCTCCTACTTGCAATTATTATGAGAGAGGAACTACATCTCCGCCTCATTATGTTTCCAACACGAAAAAATTGAAAGAAACTGGTTATACTATGCATTGGCCTTTACTTTGTGTGCGAGAATTGTTCTTGTATGACATGCCGATGCATAGGAAGAGAGTTAGACTTTGTCATTACATGATATATGTTACTTTGTGCTCACCACTAAATTACAAATCATTGTTAATTAAAATTGGCTTTGATATACCTTGGGATCCGGGTGGATCCATTACTTGAGCACTATATGCCTAGCTTAATGGTTTTAAAGAAAGCGCTGCCAGGGAGACAACCCGGAAGTTTTAGAGAGTCATTTATTTCTGTTGAGTGCTTTCATATAGTTTAAAAACAAAAAAATAAAGAGGGGAACCCAAAACTTTTCAAAAAGGAAAGTGAAAGTGAGAGAGACAATCATCGTTGAAGTGGGGGAGCTCCTTGAACTTTGTTCATGCTCACGGAAACTTTGTGAATCTTGATTACATAAAATTTTCAACAAAAATAATTACCCCCTTGTACAATTCCATTGTATTATAAAAATAATGTGCCAAGGTTTGCCTTTAGGATGTTTTAGATTACTTGTTGGTTTGTACGGTGCAGGACAGAAACTTTGGCTGTAGTGCACGATTTTTCATTTTTTACTGGAACATCAAACGGTTCTGAAACTTTTTACACTGTATTTCTATACAAAGTTTTTATTTTTCCTAATTTTGGTAGAATTGTTGGGGTACCAGAGGTATGGTGAATGTTCAAATTATTACAGACTGTTCTGTTTTAGACAGATTCTGTTTTTGATGCATAGTTTGCTTGTTTTGATGAAACTATCGATTCCTATCAGTGGATTAAGCCATGGAAAAGTTATATTACAATAGCTAAAATGCAAAAACAAAATATGAATTGGTTTTCAACAGTACTTAGAGTAGTGATTTGCTTTATTATACTAACGGATCTTACCGAACTTTTTGTTATGTTTTGTGTGATTGAAGTTTTCAAGTTTTGGGAGAGATCACGATTGATGAAGGAATAAGGAGAGGCAAGAGCCTACGCTTGGGGATGCCCGAGGCACCCCAAGGAAATATTCAAGGACTCCCAAGCAACCAAGCTTGGGGATGCCCCGGAAGGCATCCCCTCTTTCTTCTAACAATCATCGGTAATTTTACTTGGAGCTATATTTTTATTCGTCACATGATATGCGTAAATCTTGGAGCGTCTTTTGCATTTAGTTTTCACTTTTCTTTGATGCACCATGCTGGTATGATATAGTCCTTGGTTGATTTATAGAATGCTCATTGCATTTCACTTATATCTTTTGAGTATGGCTTTATAGAATGCTTCATGTGCTTCACTTATATATATTGAAGTTGGATTGCCTGTTTCTCTTCACATAGAAAACCGCCATGTGTAGAATGCTCTTTATCTTCACTTATATTTGTTAGAGCGTGGGCATATATTTTTTAGAAATAATTAAACTCTCTTGCTTCACTTATATCTATTTAGAGAGATGACACGAGTTGGGCATTCACATGGTTAGTCATAAAATCCTACATAAAACTTGTAGATCACTGAATATGATATGTTTGATTCCTTGCAATAGTTTTGCGATATAAAGATGGTGATATTAGAGTCATGCTAGTGGGTAGTTGTGGATTGTAGAAATACTTGTGTTGAAGTTTGTGATTCCCGTAGCATGCACGTATGGTGAACCGTTATGTAACGAAGTTGGAGCATGAGGTATTTATTGGTTGTCTTCCTTATGAGTGGCGGTCGGGACGAGCGATGGTCTTTTCCTACCAATCTACCCCCCCTAGGAGCATGCGCGTAGTACTTTGTTTTGAGGACTAATAGATTTTTGCAATAAGTATGTGAGTTCTTTATGACTAATGTTGAGTCCATGGATTATACGCACTCTCACCCTTCCATCATTGCTAGCCTCTTCGGTACCATGCATTGCCATTTCTCACCTTGAGAGTCAGTGCAAACTTTGCTGGTGCATCCAAACCCCGTGATATGATACACTCTATCACACATAAGCCTCCTTATATCTTCCTCAAAACAGCCACCATACCTACCTATCATGGCATTTCCATATCCATTCCAAGATATATTGCCATGCTACTTCCATCATCATCATATACATGACTTGAGCATTCATTGACATATTGCTTTGCATGATTGTAAGATAGCTAGCATGATGTCATATTGCTAGCATGATGTTTTCATGGCTCTCGCCCCTCCCATGGCATGGAGGCCAAGGACCAGAGGGGAAACCCTTCTCCCACCTAGGGAGAAGGTCAAGGAAGAAGAAGAAGAAGAAGGGGGGATCTCTCCCCCTCGCTTCCGGTGGCGCTGGAACGCCGCCGGGGCCATCATCATCACCGCGATCTTCACCAACACCTACGCCACCTTCACCAACATCTCCATCACCTTCCCCCTCTATATGCAGCGGTCCACTCTCCCGCAACCCACTGTACCCTCTACTTGAACATGGTGCTTTATACTTCATATTATTATCCAATGGTGTGTTGCCATCCTATGATGTCTGAGTAGATTTTTGTTGTCCTATCAGTGATTGGTGAATTACTATGATTGATTTAATTTGCTTGTGGTTATTTTGCTATCCTTTGGTGCCCATCATATGAGCGCGCACGTGGATCACACCATAGGGTTAGTTGTATGTTGATAGGACTATGTATTGGAGGGCAAGAGTGATAGAAGCTTCAACCTAGCATAGAAATTGATGGATACATGATTGAAGGGGGACCAATATATCTTAATGCTATGGTTGGGTTTTACCTTAACGAACGTTAGTAGTTGCGGATGCTTGCTAGTAATTCCAATCATAAGTGCATAGAATTCCAAGTCAGGGATGACATGCTAGCAGTGGCCTCTCCCACATAAAACTTGCTATCGGTCTAGTAAAGTAGTCAATTGCTTAGGGGCAGTTTCGCAGCTCCTACCACCACTTTTCCACACTCGCTATACTAAATGTATTGCTTCTTTACCTAAACAGCCCCTACTTTTTATTTACATGCACTTTATATTCTTGCAAACCTATCCAAAAACACCTACAAAGTACTTCTAGTTTCATACTTGTTCTAGGTAAAGCAAACGTTAAGCGTGCGTAGAGTTGTATCGGTGGTCGATAGAACTTGAGGGAATATTTGTTCTACCTTTAGCTCCTCATTGGGTTTGACACTCTTACTTATCAAAAGAGGCCACAATTGATCCCCTATACTTGTGGGTTATCAAAACATTTTTCTGGCGCCGTTATCGGGGAGCAATAGCGTGGGGTGAATATTCTCGTGTGTGCTTGTTTGCTTTATCACTAAGTAATTTTTATTTGTTGTTCTAAGTTGTTCTCTATCTTTAGTTATGGATATGGAACACAAAAACCCAAAAAAATAGGTGTACCTACTACTCATGGAGATGGGGAACCTCCTAAAACCCTCGATGCTGGTTATGTGAAAAATATTATGTACTACTTTGATAATCCTGAGAAAACCCTATTCAATTATATATGTAATGGGAGACACGTTGGATCAACGTAAATACTTTAGGGATTATCGTTTGACGCAAAAAGGGAAACTATTGTGGGATCAAATTCATATGTTGCATTGGTATGCTCGGGAACTATGCTTGAGATATGACTATACTTGTTGCTCTCGGATGAAGGCTCCACACCTTCCCTTTTCATGCAAATTTAATGATGATAAAACCTTGGCTTCTTATGCTAATGGTATATATGATTTCTATGATGTGGAACAAATAGAAGAATTTGTTGATTTTATGGGTGCTTATGAAATTGAATCTTTGTTTAAAGAGTGTGAAAATCTTGATGATGCTGTTTACAGACCTGGAAATTTTGCTATACTTAAATATTTCTATGAGAATTATGAATTCAATTCCGATATTGATGATTTTATTGAGAGAGTCTCCGCTGTCCAAGAAGAAACTAATATTTTGCAGGAGTCTATGGAAGAAGAAATTGATGAAACTTTGAGCTCATTGGATGAAAAGATGACGAGGAGAGCGAAGAACAAAAGGAGGAAGAGCGGATTGATCACCTGTGCCCACCTTCTAATGAGAGTAACTCTTCAACTCATACATTGTTTAATTTCCCTTCGTGCTTACCGAAGGATGAATGCTATGATGATTGCTATGATCCCGTTGATTCTTTTGAAATATCCCTTTTTGATGATGCTTCCTATGCTTGTGGCCAAGATGCCAATATGAATTATGCTTATGGAGATGAACTTGCTATAGTTCCTTATGTTAAACATGAAATTGTTGCTATTACACCCACGCATGATAGTCATATTATCTTTTTGAATTCTCCCAACTACACTATATCGAAGAAGTTTACCCTTATTAAGGATTATATTGATGGGTTGCGTTTTACTATTACACATGATGATTTTGATAGATATAATATTCATGTGCTTCCTGCTCCTACTTGCAATTATTATGAGAGAGGAACTACATCTCCGCCTCATTATGTTTCCAACACGAAAAAATTGAAAGAAACTGGTTATACTATGCATTGGCCTTTACTTTGTGTGCGAGAATTGTTCTTGTATGACATGCCGATGCATAGGAAGAGAGTTAGACTTTGTCATTACATGATATATGTTACTTTGTGCTCACCACTAAATTACAAATCATTGTTAATTAAAATTGGCTTTGATATACCTTGGGATCCGGGTGGATCCATTACTTGAGCACTATATGCCTAGCTTAATGGTTTTAAAGAAAGCGCTGCCAGGGAGACAACCCGGAAGTTTTAGAGAGTCATTTATTTCTGTTGAGTGCTTTCATATAGTTTAAAAACAAAAAAATAAAGAGGGGAACCCAAAACTTTTCAAAAAGGAAAGTGAAAGTGAGAGAGACAATCATCGTTGAAGTGGGGGAGCTCCTTGAACTTTGTTCATGCTCACGGAAACTTTGTGAATCTTGATTACATAAAATTTTCAACAAAAATAATTACCCCCTTGTACAATTCCATTGTATTATAAAAATAATGTGCCAAGGTTTGCCTTTAGGATGTTTTAGATTACTTGTTGGTTTGTACGGTGCAGGACAGAAACTTTGGCTGTAGTGCACGATTTTTCATTTTTTACTGGAACATCAAACGGTTCTGAAACTTTTTACACTGTATTTCTATACAAAGTTTTTATTTTTCCTAATTTTGGTAGAATTTTCGGGGTACCATAGGTATGGTGAATGTTCAAATTATTACAGACTGTTCTGTTTTAGACAGATTCTGTTTTTGATGCATAGTTTGCTTGTTTTGATGAAACTATCGATTCCTATCAGTGGATTAAGCCATGGAAAAGTTATATTACAATAGCTAAAATGCAAAAAACAAAATATGAATTGGTTTTCAACAGTACTTAGAGTAGTGATTTGCTTTATTATACTAACGGATCTTACCGAACTTTTTGTTATGTTTTGTGTGATTGAAGTTTTCAAGTTTTGGGAGAGATCACGATTGATGAAGGAATAAGGAGTGGCAAGAGCCTAAGCTTGGGGATGCCCGAGGCACCCCAAGGAAATATTCAAGGACTCCCAAGCAACCAAGCTTGGGGATGCCCCGGAAGGCATCCCCTCTTTCTTCTAACAATCATCGGTAATTTTACTTGGAGCTATATTTTTATTCGTCACATGATATGCGTAAATCTTGGAGCGTCTTTTGCATTTAGTTTTCACTTTTCTTTGATGCACCATGCTGGTATGATATATTCCTTGGTTGATTTATAGAATGCTCATTGCATTTCACTTATATCTTTTGAGTATGGCTTTATAGAATGCTTCATGTGCTTCACTTATATATATTGAAGTTTGGATTGCCTGTTTCTCTTCACATAGAAAACCGCCATTTGTAGAATGCTCTTTATCTTCACTTATATTTGTTAGAGCGTGGGCATATATTTTGTAGAAAGAATTAAACTCTCTTGCTTCACTTATATCTATTTAGAGAGATGACACGAGTTGGGCATTCACATGGTTAGTCATAAAATCCTACATAAAACTTGTAGATCACTGAATATGATATGGTTGATTCCTTGCAATAGTTTTGCGATATAAAGATGGTGATATTAGAGTCATGCTAGTGGGTAGTTGTGGATTGTAGAAATACTTGTGTTGAAGTTTGTGATTCCCGTAGCATGCATGTATGGTGAACCGTTATGTAACGAAGTTGGAGCATGAGGTATTTATTGGTTGTCTTCCTTATGAGTGGCGGTCGGGACGAGCGATGGTCTTTTCCTACCAATCTACCCCCCCCCAGGAGCATGCGCGTAGTACTTTGTTTCGAGGACTAATAGATTTTTGCAATAAGTATGTGAGTTCTTTATGACTAATGTTGAGTCCATGGATTATATGCACTCTCACCCTTCCATCATTGCTAGCCTCTTTGGTACCATGCATTGCCCTTTCTCACCTTGAGAGTCGGTGCAAACTTTGCTGGTGCATCCAAACCCCGTGATATGATACACTCTATCACACATAAGCCTCCTTATATCTTCCTCAAAACAGCCACCATACCTACCTATCATGGCATTTCCATAGCCATTCCAAGATATATTGCCATGCTACTTCCATCATCATCATATACATGACTTGAGCATTCATTGACATATTGCTTTGCATGATTGTAAGATAGCTAGCATGATGTCATATTGCTAGCATGATGTTTTCATGGCTCTCGCCCCTCCCATGCCATGGAGGCCAAGGACCAGAGGGGAAACCCTTCTCCCACCTAGGGAGAAGGTCAAGGAAGAAGAAGAAGAAGAAGGGGGGATCTCTCCCCCTCGCTTCCGGTGGCGCTGGAACGCCGCCGGGGCCATCATCATCACCGCGATCTTCACCAACACCTACGCCACCTTCACCAACATCTCCATCACCTTCCCCCTCTATCTACAACGGTCCACTCTCCCGCAACCCACTGTACCCTCTACTTGAACATGGTGCTTTATACTTCATATTATTATCCAATGGTGTGTTGCCATCCTATGATGTCTGAGTAGATTTTTGTTGTCCTATCAGTGATTGGTGAATTACTATGATTGATTTAATTTGCTTGTGGTTATGTTGCTATCCTTTGGTGCCCATCATATGAGCGCGCGCGTGGATCACACCATAGGGTTAGTTGTATGTTGATAGGACTATGTATTGGAGGGCAAGAGTGACAGAAGCTTCAACCTAGCATAGAAATTGATGGATACATGATTGAAGGGGAACCAATATATCTTAATGCTATGGTTGGGTTTTACCTTAATGAACGTTAGTAGTTGCGGATGCTTGCTAATAATTCCAATCATAAGTGCATAGAATTCCAAGTCAGGGATGACATGCTAGCAGTGGCCTCTCCCACATAAAACTTGCTATCGGTCTAGTAAAGTATTCAATTGCTTAGGGGCAATTTCGCAACTCCTACCACCACTTTTCCACACTCGCTATACTAAATGTATTGCTTCTTTACCTAAACAGCCCCTACTTTTTAATTACGTGGACTTTATATTCTTGCAAACCTATCCAAAAACACCTACAAAGTACTTCTAGTTTCATACTTGTTCTAGGTAAAGCAAACGTTAAGCATGCGTAGAGTTGTATAGGTGGTCGATAGAACTTGAGGGAATATTTGTTCTACCTTTAGCTCCTCGTTGGGTTCGACACTCTTACTTATCGAAAGAGGCTACAATTGATCCCCTATACTTGTGGGTTATCACGCCCTCTCCATCCAGTCATGAAGAATCGATGACGATAAAAGCTTAGACATCATCCTTGAAACAAGCAAGTAAGGGATGCAGTAAGAATGATATACCTCGTTGGAGAGGTGGTTCATGTCATGCCTGCGGTCCGAATCTATGGCCGGTGGTGTTTCTTGCCCTTAAAATGTAATCTCCAGGCATTTTCGTGAGTGGTTTCAAAGAGCTTCTTGAGGGTATGGTGCTTCTTCGGATTGAACTCCCATAGAGGGCGGCTTCGGCTTTGGCATGGAAGAATCCGGTGAACTAGCATCACCTAGATTATATCGATGAGTTTGATATCTCTATCCACCATGCTTTGAATGCGCGTTTGCAGCGTTGTCAGCTTGTCTGGCGAACACCAGTTCGGGCCCTTCTCGACCCAGGAGGTGAGTCGCATGGGAGCGCCAGAGTTGAATTCGGCAGCTGCGGCCCAGGTGGTGCCGCGGAGTTCAATGATATAGAACTAATATTTCTTCCATTCTTTTACAGTCTCCATGAAAGTGCCTTTCGGCCAGGAGACATTTGCCAGCTTGCTTACCATGGCGCCTCCGCACTCCGTGTGCTGGCCATCCACCACCTTCGGCTTCACATTGAAGACCTTGAGCCACAACCGGAAGTGGGGCTGGATGCGCAGGAAGGCTTCACACACGACGATGAACGCCGAGATGTTGAGGAGGTAGTTTGGGGATAGATCATGGAAGTCTATCCCGTAGTAGAACATCAGCCCGCGGACGAAGGGGTAGAGTGGAAACCCTAACCCGCGGAGGAAATGAGGGATGCATACTACACTCTCGTTGGGCTTCGACGTGGGGATGATTTGTCCCTGGGCCGGAAGGCGGTGGGCGATTCCCTTTGCCAGGTACCCGGCCACCCGAAGCTCGACGATGTCCTCCTCCTGGATGGAGGATCCCATCCACTTGCCTTGACCTCCGGATCCGGACATGGTTGAGTGCTTGCTCGAGACCGAGAAGATGAGAGCTTGGGCACTGGAGCTCAAGAATGGAAGGGCAGAGGAAGAGAGAAGACGTGGGTGAAGCAAAGGGATTCTTATCTCCTTATAAAGGTAGTAAATATTGGACGCCTCCACACTCGCCTTAAAATTTGCCTACACCCGAGGGCTGTGTAAACGGCACGGTTGGGTTACCCACGCCCGTATTGATGAGAATCCCGTAATAAGGGGACACGATCTCTGCTTTGACAAGACGTGCCAATGGCAACCGCGTCTCGAAATGTGGAGCGGCAGACGAAAAACGGTTCGAAATTATGACCGGACAGATGTGAGCTCATGTTACGATAAGTTGCCAGCAGATTGGACTCGTGTAAAATTATATTCTCTCTGTGGTTGTGTGTGGTGTGTGTTACAGGTCCGGACACGTTGATACGTCTGAAGACTATTTTGGAATTCGGAAGGAGGAACCCGCCTTGCAATGCCGAAGACAGGCCTACGCGTCGGATACCTTGTCATTGAAGCCAGGTTCAGGGACTACTGAGGGAGTCCTGGACTAAGGGGTCCTCGGGCGTCCGGCCTGTTAGTAATGGGCCGGACTGATGGGCTGTGAAGATACGAAGACCGAAGACTACGTCCGTGTCCGGATGGGACTCTCCTTGGCGTGGAAGGCAAACTTAGCGACTAAATATGTAGATTTCTTTCTTTGTAACCGACCTTGTGTAACCCTAGATCCTCCCGGTGTCTATATAAACTGGAGGACTTAGTCCGGAGGAGATACATTATCATAGCCATACAAGCTAGACCCCTAGGGTTTAGCCATTACAATCTCGTGGTAGATCAACTCTTGTAATACTCATATTCATCAAGATCAATCAAGCAGGACGTAGGGTATTACCTCTATAGAGAGGGCCCGAACCTGGGTAAAACATTGTGTCCCTTGTCTCCTGTTACCATCGACCTTAGACGCACAGTTCGGGACCCCCTACCCGAGATCCGCTGGTTTTGACACCGACACCAGCCTCCTCCTCCATCCATCCTTTATATACGTGGCTAGGGGCACCCCATAGACACACAAGTTGATCATTGATCTCTTAGTCGTGTGTGGTGCCCCCCTCCATCATAATCCACCTCGGTCATATCGTAGCGGTGCTTTGGCGAAGCCCTGTTCTGGTAGAATCATCATCACCGTCATCATGCCGTCGTGCTGACGAAGCTCTCCCTCGACACTCTGCTGGATCGTGAGTTTGTGGGACGTCACCGAGCCGAATGTGTGCAGATTGCGGAGGTGCCATACTTTCGGTACTAGGATCAGTCGATCGTTGACGGTGTCCTGGACTAGGGGGTACTCACCACGTCATCTCCCGATCTATTAGATTGGGCCGAGGACCCCCATGACCGTATACTCATGGGCCAGTCCGGACAGCTGCCGCATACAAGGAAGATTCCATAAGACTTGGCAATCAAGACAAGGACTCCTCCCCACCGGCGTATTCGGCTAGGACTCTTGTTATCCTAGGCCTCTGGTGCATTATATAAACCGAGGCCAGGCTAGTCGATAGAGACAATATACAACAACTTCATCATACAACAATCATACCATAGGCTAGCTTCTAGGGTTTAGCCTCCTTGATCTCGTGGTAGATCTACTCTTGTACTACCCATATCATCAATATTAATCAAGCAGGACGTAGGGTTTTACCTCCATCAAGAGGGCCCGAACCTGGGTAAAACTTCGTGTCCCTTGTCTCCTATTACCATCCGGCCTAGACGCACAGTTCGGGACCCCCTACCCGAGATCCGCCGGTTTTGACACCGACATTGGTGCTTTCATTGAGAGTTCCGCTGTGTGATCGACAAAAGGATCGATGGCTTGCCTGCAGATCAACTGCGACTTTGGCATCTTCGTCACCAGCTCGACTGGTCACCTTGGTTCGACCGAGAACTGCGCCCTGTGTTCGGATCACCATGTTCGGACGAGGGGCTTCATCAAACATCAACTCCGATCTCTATCAAGATCATGGAGGAATCATCCATGGAGCTCGGGGGCTCAACGTCAACATTGCCCTCAAGCGACTGTCCTGTTTTTCTGGACAGCGAACTCGTATCTGCCGCCACCACCTCCTCGAGTATCGCTTTGACGATCACTTTGGTGGAACTGTGCGGAATTGAGTCTACAACAACCCTGGAAAATTTTGTCGAGTTCCGATGGAGGAATCCCTGGCAATCCATGATATACCGGAGCCCTATCAAATCTGGACGGGAATCTGGATGAGTTTAGGGCGTGGTGTCCAGCTTCTAGCTCGGAAGCCCTTTGGAAGATTCAACCGTTGATTGTCTGAGGAATTCCTATATCTACCACCTCTCAAAATTTCAGCTTGATCCGACCATCCAAACTCCGGGAACCTTCCGATTAGTGCATCACTTTTCGGATCTGTTTTGTGCGCGAAAACGAATCCGACCCGAGTTCATCTTTTTTTATGAACGGGATCTTGGACATCCCTTTTGAAGGAAGTTTTCTATGGGGTATTGTGTTTTGTTCCCGAACACATCCCACTAACTTTAAGATCTTTTGAACATGATCTTCAACATTATGCTGGTGTCAAACCAGTCCGGCAATATTGCTCCACGGCTGCCGACCTGAGCTAGACACGTCGTCACTTTGTTGAGCCGAGCTCAACTTCTTCGGATCATCATCTCGGCAAGCCGAACAAGAGTCTGGCATCGCGAAGGATAAATCATTACCAACATCGCCGCCCCACGGATTACACGGAGCGGGCATACCGGGATCGCCGCACGATCGCTTCATCAAGCCGGCATCGACCACGTCACGACCTGCATCGGTAGGGCCGCACTATTGCTTCTTCAAGCTGGTGTCCATCACGCCAACCTACTTCAACTCATCGGCTGACATCGAGGCTTCGACATCTCGGCTGGACCGGGTGCTTCGCCATCTCTTCATCAACCTACTCCGGACACTTCAGCGTCACTAGCCGACCAGCTCCGTCACGTTAGCTGAGTCGAGGGCTTTGCCTCGGCGAGCCAACCTTCGCCAGCATTGCCATGTCGTCGTTTTATCGCCCATCTGGCAATGAGTGTGCGGATCGAGTCCCAATTTTGGGAATCACCTTCCTTCAGATTGCTACAACAAATAAACCAGGTCTATCAAATGGTGGCCGCATTAACGACAGTCGCATGGCGGTTCAGTCAGTTTCTGTACGTAGTCCGGCGAACGCCGCATCCGGAGCTCGGACCGACCTGTGAATTCAGGCTTTGCCACGCCTTTACCGCATCACGCCGACGCCCTGCATCGATATTGACTTCGGCGCCAGGCCATATTTCTTTTATTACCCACTTTGCATAAATTATTTATTATGCAACGATTTTTTTAAATTATCATTATTAATATTATCTCCGATTTGCACTATTTTTTGTGCACAGGAAAATGATCCGGAGACTTCGGCGTCACTCTGCCGGTCCGCATTGACCGTGCTATGTCACCACTTCGGCGTGTCGAGCTCTCCGCGCCGCCACCTCGGGACCGGCTTGGGGGATGGAACCTTGCCCCGCATCAAGCTCGGACCGCGTCATCAATACCGAACACATTAACCAGCTAAGTCGCTTTCATGCTCAAAGCTTTAATTTCTAACTTGTGTTCGATTCGATCAAGCATTATACTTTTTTGGAAAAAAGTTGCTTGTAAAAAATTTCCTTGTACAAACTTTGTTTGTGACGCATAAATTCAAATACCCAATTCATTTGGGGGCTTCCTTCATGAAGTCTTTCCTCTTGCATATGATTATACTTGTACGGCTTCGTTCCTTGTTCGTGTATTACGCCACAATATGCACCATATTGACTAAAGCGATTTGCAAGCTGGGTTGCCTCGCTCCTGTGTTTACCCCTACGTTCCCGATTGTTCGGCTAGGGAGTAAAGGGAGCACCTCTGCGATTGTCACGATCGGGTCACCCGAGCAGGACCTCAGACTGGGTGAAGCCGAAAGCTAGCACTCTTATAGTTTTCAATGATGGTCGGCACACAACGGAACTCATGAGTAAAAAAAATCTATTGCACAAGTCTCATAATAACAATGAGCACCGAAGAAAGGTATCGGTGGGGGTACTATTTTCTTCGAAGATGCTTCTTACACTTCGCAGTAATATAGCATAAGTTCCCTGAGCGCGCTTTGTCTGTTACAACCTTATGGCCTGATTGCCTGGTTATTGGAAACACCATCGATATTCTCGACAGATGGAGTACATAACACTTTTCGGTCCTTGACCGAAGAGGGAGAAGCCGACGGTCGGTTAAGACGTGTTTAAAGTTCGGTTGAACATAGATATGATATAAGTACTTCAGTACATGCAATCATTCTTCTACCCAAGTCACTTGGGGGCTCTTAAAATTTCTATGAGCTATTTTATAGTAAATGTGTTTTCTTCTTGGTCGTTGCAAAGTCTTTTTCTATCGCTCCTTTTTCGACGTGAGTGTGTGGTCAATAGCCAGCCGTAGGCTGACCCACTTGAAGTCTTGAGATCGGATGTGTAATGTTAAAGCACGACAGAAGCACTCTTTTTTTCTAAGACCAATTTTCAGATTGGCACCGAACACTTGATTTTGTTCGGACGTCAAGTTTTTACTGACGTTTTTTGGTTTTCCAAGCTTATGGCACTTTTAAACTATTTGTGTGTTTTCAGCACAAGTCTCGCAGTGCAACGCCGGACACCTTTAGAGATTCGGCAAAAACATTCTCGAATATTGCTATATATGCATCAGTTTCGAATTGTGTCTTCGGTCAATAGTTGGGTTGCCCGGCTCCTGCGCTTGCCTCCTATGTTCCGCCTTGTTTGGCTAGGTGTGCAAAGGGAGAACCACTGCGATTGTGCTTCCAGCTCACATGGTTAAGCACCTCAGTGGAGAAAGCCGAAAACTGACTGTCACAATAAGCGTAAACTGGTCAGCGATTCGATGACGGTGTTAAATGATGGGCCATTCATAACAATGGCCAAAGTGTTTACGGCTTGACCTCGGCTGTCGCCGAACACTACCGGGGGCTATTAACTAGCCTCCCAAACTAAATCCTCAATATTTTGCTCTTACATTAGAGCTGAGGTTTAATGATCATGCTTAGCATGACAACCCAAAGAAAGGAACTGTTAGCGGGACTATTTTCTTTGGAAGACATTTCTTCTGTTAAACAGTAATATAACTCTCTGCGTACCTTTGTTTATAAAACTGTATGGCCAGATTTGCCTTGTTTGTTGTAAATCTTTGCCCTCATAAAGGCTTTATAAAGTAGGACAAACACTCCTCGGCTACTGGCCAAGGAGGTGGAAGCCGATGGTCGGTCAACAAAGTTTTGTACAATGCGGATCCGAGCATTAATGACGTAAAGTACTTGGATACATAGAGCCATTACACATAATTTGTGATTTTACTATGGATATTGATCCTTAATTCGGCCACCCGTGCCCGTATTAAGGCTCGGGGGCTACTGGGCTTCGGACTTATTATTTACAAATATTAAAGGGGCACATTGATCCCCTGATCTGGTGTTACGACCTGACTAGTGTCTCAGGGGCTACTGCATTGCTTGTCCAATGCAGAAAATCTTATGTGAAATATAGTTTCCGAGGAGATTTTGATCCTCAGGTTGGTCGGCCGCACCCAACCTGAGTCTCGAGGACTGAGCACGCCGCTTTTAGTGTCCCGAAGTATTCTACCGAGCTTGGACTTGATCCTCAGGCCGATTTTGCAAATTAACCCGAGTCTCAGTGGCTACTGGGATCAGCGGTCTTACGTCATCCTTCAGGTGCATCTCGGGTTTTAGACCGAAACCCACCTTGAGGGCTACTGGCTATATATTGCACCAATCAAAAATATTGACAAAAATCAGCCCACATTCGGGGTGGTGCACCACCTCTGAAGCAGTCCGGCATAAAGCTCGGGCGCTAGTGGCTGGCTCCATAGAGGGCATTTCCGGCATTAAACTTGGCTAAACTCCTTCAAACTTCTTTGTACCAAGGTGATTTACGACAACTCGGATACATAGTCCGGCGTTGGAGCTCGGATACATTCCGGCGTTAGAGCTGGGAAGCGGTCCGGCGTTGGTGCTCGGCTGCAAAAGATACCTCGAATGCAGTCCGGCGTTGGAGCTCGGACGCAAGAGGACACTGCCTCTCGGGAACAACTTCAAACCCGAGGTGTGGCATAAAAATAACAAGGCAGTGATAAAGGCCGAAAACATAAAGGGGCTCCTCGGATACCCGACGTGTAAACTCGTCGAATGCATTTCGTCGATCCTCAAGATCGAAGATGAGAAGATTTGTTGAACCAGTTTTCAAGACCGGCGACCGAAGATGAAGAACAGTTCGAAAGAATCGAGGAGCGTCCCTAACTTGAAGACCGGTTCAGGGGGCTACTGACGGTGTCCTGGACTAGGGGGTACTCACCACGTCATCTCCCGATCTATTAGATTGGGCCGAGGACCCCCCATGGCCGTATACTCATGGGCCAGTCCGGACAGCTGCCGCATACAAGGAAGATTCCACAAGACTTGGCAATCAAGACAAGGACTCCTCCCCACCGGCGTATTCGGCTAGGACTCTTGTTATCCTAGGCCTCTGGTGCATTATATAAACCGAGGCCAGGCTAGTCGATAGAGACAATATACAACAACTTCATCATACAACAATCATACCATAGGCTAGCTTCTAGGGTTTAGCCTCCTTGATCTCGTGGTAGATCTACTCTTGTACTACCCATATCATCAATATTAATCAAGCAGGACATAGGGTTTTACCTCCATCAAGAGGGCCCGAACCTGGGTAAAACTTTGTGTCCCTTGTCTCCTGTTACCATCCGGCCTAGACGCACAGTTCGGGACCCCCTACCCGAGATCCGCTGGTTTTGACACCGACAATCGTGAAGACGTACGACTACATCAACAGCGTTGTCATGAAACTTACGCTTACGTTCTACGTGGGTACATAGACAATAATCTCCCCTCTCATTGATATGCATGCATCACCATGATCTTACATGTGCGTAGGAATTTTTTTGAAATTACTGTGTTCCCCAACAGTGGTATCAAAGTCAGGTTTATGCGTAGATGTTATATGCATGAGTAGAACACAAAGGAGTTGTGGGCGTGGGTATATACATATTGCTTGCCGTCACTAGTTGTTTCTTGATTCAGCCGTATTGTTGGATGAAGCGGTCCAGACCGACATTACGCGTACGCTTATGTGAGACTGGTTCTACCGACGTGCTTCGCACACATGTTGCTGATGGGTGTCAGTTTCTCCAACTTTAGTTGAATCGGATTCAATGAACAGGGTTCTTTCTGAAGATCAAAAAGCAATCACTATACTGCATTATGGTTTTTTGATGCATAGGTAAGAACGGTTCTTGCTCAGACCGTAGCAGCCACGTATAACTTGCAACAACAAAGTAGAGGATGTCTAACTTGTTTTGCAGGGCATGTTTTGATGTGATATGGTCAAGACATGATGCTAAATTTTATTGTATGAGATGATCATGTTTTGTAACACAGTTATCGGCAACTGGCAGGAGCCATATGGTTGTCGCTTTATTGTATGAAATGCAATCGCCATATAATTGCTATAATTTATCACTAAGCGGTAGCGATAGTCGTAGAAGCAATAGTTGGCGAAACGACAATGATGCTTCGATGGAGATCAAGGTGTCAAGCCGGTGACGCTGGTGATCATGACGGTGCTTTGGAGATGGAGATCAAAGGCACAAGATGATGATGGCCATATCATATCACTTATATTGATTGCATGTGATGTTTATCCTTTATGCATCTTATTTTGCTTAGTTCAGCGGTAGCACTATAAGATGATCTCTCACTAAATTTCAAGGTATAAGTGCACCGTTGCGACAGTTTGTCGTGCCGAGACACCACGTGATGATCGGGTGTGATAAGCTCTACGTTCACATACAACGGGTGCAAGACAGTTTTGCACATGCAGAATACTCGGGTTAAACTTGACGAGCCTAGCATATGCAGATATGGCCTCGGAACACTGGAGACCGAAAGGTCGAGCGTGAATCATATAGTAGATATGATCAACATAGTGATGTTCACCATTGAAAACTACTCCATCTCACGTGATGATCGGACATGGTTTAGTTGATTTGGATCACATGATCATTTAGATGACTAGAGGGATGTCTATCTAATTGGGAGTTCTTAAGTCATATGATTAATTGAACTTTAATTTATCATGAACTTAGTCCTGATAGTATTTGCATAACTATGTTGTAGATCAATAGTTTGCAATGTAGCTCCCCGTTTATTTTTGATATGTTCCTAGAGAAAAACTATGTTGAAAGATGATAGTAGCAATGATGCGGACTAGGTCCGTGATCTGAGGATTATCCTCATTGCTGCACAGAAGAATTATGTCCTTGATGCACCGCTAGGTGATGGACCTATTGCAGGAGCAGATACAGACATTATGAACGTTTGGTAAAGCTCAGTATGATGACTACTTGATAGTTTAGTGCACCATGCTTTACGGCTTAGAACCAGGACTTAAAAAATGTTTTGAACGCCACAGAGCATATAAGATGTTCTAAGAGTTGAAATTGGTATTTCATACTCATGCCCGTGTCGAGAGGTAGAAGACCTCTGACAGTAGTTTGCCTACAAGATGGAGGAGAATACCTCAACTAGTGAGCATGTGCTCAAATTGTCTGGGTACTACAATTGCTTGAATCAAGTGGTAGTTAATCTTCCAGATAAGATAGTAATTGACAAAGTTCTCTAGTCACTATCACCAAGTTACTAGAACTTAGTGATGAACTATAATATGCAAGAGATAACAAAAGTAATTCCCAAGCTCTTTGTGATGCTGAAATCGGCGAAGGTAGAAATCAAGAAATAACATCAAGTGTTGATGGTTAACAAGACCACTAGTTTCAAGAAAAGGGCAAAGGGAAAGAAAGAGGAACTTCAAAGAGGAATAGCAAGCAAGTTGTTGCTCCCATGAAGAAGCTCAAATCTAGACCCAAGCCTGGAACTGAGTGCTTCTACTGCAAAGGAAATGGTCACTAGAAGTGGAACTGCCCTAGATACTTGGCGGATAAGAAGGATGGCAAAGTGAACAAAAGTATATATTTGATATACATGTTACTGATGTGTAATTTACTTGTGTTTATAACAACACCTCAGTATTTGAGACTGGTCCAGATACTAAGAGTAGTAACTCGAAATGGGAGTTGGAAAATAAATAGAGACTAGTTAAGGCCGAGGTGATGATGTGAGTTGGAAGTGATTACAAGGTTGATAAGATCACCATCGCACGCTCCCTTTACCTTCGGGATTATTGTTGAACCTAAAATAAATGTTATTTGGTGTTTGCATAGAGCATAATATGATTGGATCATGTTTATTGCAATACGGTTATTCATTTAAGTCAAGGATAATTGTTATTCTGTTTACATGAATAAAACCTTCTGAGGTCATACACCCAAGGTGAATGGTTTATTGAATCTCGATCTAGTAATACACATATTCATAATATTGAAGCCAAAAGATGCGACGTTAATAATGATAGTGCAACTTATATGTGGCACTGCCATTTAGGTCATATTGGTGTAAAGCGCATGAAGAAACTCCATGCTGATGGGCTTTTGGAATCACTTGATTATGAATCATATGATACTTGCGAACCATGCCTCGTGGGCAAGATGACTAAAAACTCTGTTCTCCGGAACAATGGATCAAGCAACTGACTTATTGGGAATAATACATACTGATGTATGCAATCCGATGAGTGTTGAGGCTCGCGGTGGGTATCATCATTTTCTGATCTTCACGGATTATTTGAGCAGATATGGGTATATCTACTTGATGAACCATCAGTCTGAAACATTTGAAAAGTTCAAAGAATTTCATAGTGAAGTGGAAAATCATCGTAACAAGAAAATAAAGTTTCTGCAATCTGATCGTGGAGGAGAATATTTGAGGTACGAGTTTGGTCTTCATTTGAAACAATGCGGAATACTTTCGCAACTCACGCCACCTGGAACACCACAGCGTAATGGTGTGTATGAACTTCATAACCGTACTTTATTAGATATGGTGAGATCTATGATGTCTCTTACCGATTTATCACCATCGTTTTGGGGTTATGCATTAGAGGCAGTTGCATTCACGTTAAATAGGGCACCATCTAAATCCGTTGAGATGACACCATATGAACTATGGTTTAGGAAGAAACCTAAGCTGTCGTTTCTTAAAGTTTGGGGCTATGATGCTTATGTGAAAAAGTTTCAACCTGATAAGCTCGAACCCAAATTGGATAAATGTGTCTTCATAGGATACCCAAAGAAAACTGTTGGGTACACCTTCTATCACAGATCCGAAGGCAAGATATTCGTTGCTAAGAATGGATCCTTTCTAGAGAAGAAGTTTCTCTCGAAAGAAGTGATTGGGAGGAATGTAAAACTTGATGAGGTAATTGTACCTTCTCCTGAATTGGAAAGTAGTTCATCACAGAAATCAGTTCTACTGATTCCTACACCAATTAGTGAGGAAGTTAATGATGATGATCATGAAACTTCAGATCAAGTTACTACCGAACCTCGTTGGTCAACCAGAATACGTTCCGCACCAGAGTGGTACGGTAATCCTGTTCTGGAGGTCATGTTACTTGACCATGACGAACCTACAAACTATGAGGAAGTGATGATGAACCCAGATTCCATGAAATGGCTTGAAGCCATGAAATCTAAGATGAGATCCATGTATTAGAACAAAGTATCGACTTTGATTGACTTGCCCGTTGATCGGTGAGCCATTAAGAATAAATGGATTTTCAAGAGGAAGACAGACACTGATAGTAGTGTTACTATCTACAAAGCTCGAATTGTCGCAAAAGGTTTTCGACAAGTTGAAGATGTTGATTAGGATAAGATTTTCTCACTCGTAGCGATTCTTAAGTCTGTCTGAATCATGTTAGCAATTCCCACATTTTATGAAATCTGGCAACTAGATGTCAAAACTGCATTCCTTAATGAATTTCTTAAAGAAGAGTTGTATATGATGCAACAATAAGGTTTTTTCAATTCTAAAGGTGCTAACAAAGTGTGCAAGCTCCAGCGATCCATCTATGAACTGGTGCAAGCATCTCGGAGTTGGAATATATACTTTGATAAAGTAATCAAAGCATATGGTTTTATACAGACTTGCAGTGAAGCATGTATTTACAAGAAAGTGAGTGGGAGCACTACAACATTTCTGATAAGTATATGTGAATGAGATATTGTTGATCGGAAGTAATGTAGAATTTTCTAGAAAGCATAAAGGAGTGTTTGAAAAGATTTTTTCAAAGAAAGACCTCGATGAAACTACTTACATATTGAGCATCAAGATCTATAGAGATAGATCAAGACGCTTGATATATTTTCAATGAGTACATACCTTGACAAGATTTTGAAGTAGTTCAAAATGGAAAAGTCAAAGAAGGAGTTCTTGCCTGTGTTGCAAGGTGTGAAGTTGAGTAAAGACTCAAAACCCGACCACGACAGAAAATAGAAAGAGAATGAAAATTCATTCCCCACGCCTCAGTCATAGGTTCTATAAAGTATGCTATGCTGTGTACCAGACCTACTGTGTACCTCACCATAAGTTTGGCAAGAGGGCACAATAGTGATCCAAGAGTGGATCACTAGACAGTGGTCAAAATATCCTTAGTGGAATAAGGAAATGTTTCTCGGTTATGGAGGTGACAAAGAGTTCGTCGTAAAGAGTTACATCGATGCAAGCTTTGATACTGATCTAGATGACTCTATGTCTCGATCTAGATACATATCGAAAGTGGGGGCAATTAGCTGGAGTAGCTCCGTGCAAAGCATTGTAGACATAGAAAAATTGCAAAATACATATGGCTCTGAATGTGGCAGACCCGTTGACTAAATTTCTCTCACAAGCAAAACATGATCACTCTTTGGGTGTTAATCACATAGCAATGTGAACTAGATTATTGACTCTAGTAAACCCTTTGGGTGTTAGTCACATGGAGATGTGAACTAATCACATAAATATGTGAACTATTGGTGTTAAATCACATGACGACGTGAACTAGATTATTGACTCTAGTGCAAGTGGGAGACTGAAGGAAATATGCCCTAGAGGTAATAATAAAGTTGTTATTTATATTTCCTTATATCATGATAAATGTTTATTATTCATGCTAGAATTGTATTAACCAGAACTTAGTACATGTGTGAATACATAGACAAACAAAATGTCACTAGTATGCCTCTACTTGACTAGCTCGTTGAATCAATGATGGTTATGTTTCCTAACCATAGACATGAGTTGTCATTTGATTAACGAGATCACATTATTAGATAATGATGTGATTGACCTGACCCAACCGTTAGCTTAGCACGATGATCGTTTAGTTTGTTGCTATTGATTTCTCCATAACTTATACATGTTCCTATGACTATGAGATCATGCAACTTCTAAATGCCGGAGGAACACTTTGTGTGCCACCAAACGTCACAACATAATTGGGTGATTATAAAGGTGCTCTACAGGTGTCTCTGATGGTGTTTGTTGAGTTGGCATAGATCGAGATTAGGATTTGCCACTCCGATTGTCGGAGAGGTATCTCTGAGCCCTCTCGGTAATGCACATCACTATAATCCTTGCAAGCAATGTGACTAATGAGTTAGTTATAGGATGTTGCATTACGGAATGAGTAAAGAGACTTGCCGTTAACGATATTGAACTAGGTATTGATATACAGACGATCGAATCCTGGGCAAGTAACATACCGATGACAAAGGGAACAATGTATGTTGTTATGCGGTTTGACTGAAAAAGATCTTCGTAGAATATGTAGGAGCCAATATGAGCATCCAGGTTCCGATATTGGTTATTGACCGGAGATGTGTCTCGGTCATGTGTACATAGTTCTCGAACCCGTAGGGTCCACACGCTTAACGTTCTGTGACGATTTGTATTATGAGTTATGTGATTTGATGACCGAAGTTTGTTCGGAGTCCCGGATGAGATTGGGGACATGACGAGGAGTCTCGAAATGGTCGAGACGAAAAGATCGATATATTGGAAGGCTATATTCGGACATCGGAAACATTCCGAGTAATTCGGGTATTTTTCGGAGTACCGAAGAATTACGGGAATTCGTATTGGGCCTTAATGGGCCATACGGGAAAGGAGAGAAAGGCCTCAAGGATGGTTGCGCCCCTTCCGCATGGACTGGTCCGAATTGGACTAGGGAAAGGCGGTGCCCCCTTCCTTCCTTCGCCTTCTCCCTTCCCTTTTTCCTATTCCATGTAGGAAGTCGAATCCTACTTGGACTAGGTAGTCCTAGTAGGACTCCACACTTTGGGCGTGTCCTATGAGGGCCGGTCTCCTCCTCCCTCCATCCTTTATATACGTGTCTAGGGGACACCCCATAGACACACAAGTTGATCATTGATCTCTTAGCCGTGTGCGGTGCCCCCCTCCATCATAATCCACCTCGGTCATACCGTAGCGGTGCTTAGGCGAAGCCCTGTTCCGGTAGCATCATCATCACCGTCATCATGTCCTTGTGCTGACGGAGCTCTCCCTCGACACTCTGCTGGATCGTGAGTTCGTGGGATGCCACCAAGCCGAACGTGTGCTGATCGCGGAGGTGACGTACTTTCAGTACTAGGATCGGTCGATCGTGAAGACATACAACTACATCAACCGTGTTGTCATAACACTTCCGCTTACGGTCTACGAGGGTATGTAGACAATACTCTCCCCTTTCGTTGCTATGCATCACCATGATCTTACGTGTGCGTAGGATTTTTTTGAAATTACTGCATTCCCCAACACCTTATTCCTTCATCCATCGTAAGATAACTCAAAAGTTGAAAACTTCAATCACACAAAACTCAACAAAACCTTCGTGAGATCCATTAGTATAAGAAAATAAATCACCACTATAAGTGTTGTATCAAACCAATTCGTATTTTGTTGTTGTATTGTATCTACTGTATTCCAACTTTTCTATGGCAAAAACTCATCAAAGAAAACCATAGAGCCATCAAAACAAGCACACAAGACAAAGAAAACAGAATTTGTCAAAAACAGAACAGTCTGTAGCAATCTGGACGTTTAGAATACTTCTGTAACTTCAAAAATTCTGAAAATTTAGGACGGCCTGAACAATTTTTATATTGATTTACTACAAGAGGAATGCATATTTTATCGCTCTCTGGTTAAAAATAAGAATTGTTTTCGTGAGCAAGATCAAACAACTATCACCCAGGAAGATCCTAAAGGCTTTACTTGGCACAAACACTAATTAAAATGCAAAAAAACACAATCATAATAGTAGCATAATTGTGCTAACACTCAAAAACAGGAAGCAAAAAGTAAAAACAAATTTTATTCATTGAGTTGCCTCCCAACAAGCACTATAATTTTACGCCCTTAGCTAGGCATAAAGCAAGGATCTAAGTTTTGTCATCTTTCTTCTCAATTCCCTTAGAGGTGTCTTCGTCAAGGGGTTTTGTAAAAACAACATAAAACATAGTATCCATAGAAACCTTAGCACTATTAAGTTTCCCATTATCATAACCATATTGATTTCCGAAAACAATTCAAGAATAATGTTGATTAACATTATTAAAAACTTGTTGAATTACATCTAGGATCGGGACCTCTTTTTAAGGTTCTCATCAAATATCTTATTGTCCCCGAGCAAATGTCTTAATGCATAATCACTATTGTAAAGAATTTCATCTATCACGGGCTTTTCATGATTCATACCATAAAAATCAAAGATTTCCCTAGCTTCCTGTATGATATAGTTAAACTCATTCATAAGAACGAGGGTGGCAAACTTTTTAGCCTTAGGATTTTTTATAACGGGGAGCTCAAAAAAAATCTCTGCAAAGTAGGATGAGTACGGATAAATTTACTTTCAAGTTTTAGAACTAGTGCTGAAATAGCATCCGCATAAGATCTAATAGTTTTAAGTATAGAAGCATCATCAAGACTTAAATTTCCAACACAATTGAAAAATTCTTGGATACGTTCCTTTCCCATGACATTCCCTTGCCCCAAAATAAAAGTTTTAGCATCCAGATTGCCCGTACGTCCAACTTTAGGAGTTAGTCCATCATCTGTTGGTGCCATACCAAAATCACGCACGATTGCAAGCAAAAGATAGATCTGATGAGAAAACGGCGAACGGAGAAGAGGGGCGAATAAAAACGACAATTTTTTGTGAAGTCGGGGAGAGGAAAACCAGAGGTAAATGGCAAATAATGTAAATTGCGAGGAGATCATATTTGTGATTAGGAACCTAGTATATGTTGAAGATCCTCCCCAGCAACGGCGCCAGAAATTCCTTTTGATGTCGCTTGAAGCTACATCGGTATGTCCCTAAAGGAATGATGATGTACCAGCACAGCATAGTGTAGAACTTTTATTTTGAGTTATGAAACCATTTTTGAAACCAATGTTATCGAAGTAGTAGGAGAAGCAAGCAACACAATGTAAACAACACCTGCACACAAATAACAACTACTCGCAGCCCGACGTGTAAAAGGGGTTGTCAATCCATTTCGGGTAGCGGCGCCCCAAGATGGGAAAACAGATGTGAGAGAGTTGTAAATATTGATATATAGAACGCCAAATAGAATAAATTGCAGCAAGATATTTTTGTATTTTTGGATTTAATAGATCTGAAAATAAAAGGCAAATAAAATAGATCGCAAAGGCAAATAATATGAGAAAGAGACCCGGGGGCCGTAGGTTTCACTAGTGGCTTCTGTCGAGAAAAATAACAAACGGTGGGTAAACAAATTACTGTTCGGCAATTGATAGAACTTCAAATACTCATGACGATATCCAAGCAATGATCATTACATAGGCATTACGTCCAAGATTAGTAGACCAACTCCTGCCTGCATCTACTACTATTACTCCACACATCGACCGCTATCCAGCATGCATCTACTGTATTAAGTTCATGGAGAAACGGAATAATGCAATAAGAACGATGCCATGATGTAGACAAGATCTATCTATGTAGAGATATACCCCATTGTTTTATTCTTAGTAGCAATGATACATACGTGTCGGTTCCCCTTCTGTCACTGGGATCAAGCACCGTAAGATTGAACCCACTACAAAGCAACTCTTCCCATTGCAAGATAAATATATCAAATTGGCCAAACAAAACCCAAATATCGGAGAAGAAATACGAGGCTATAAGCAATCATGCATAAAAGAGATCAAAGAAACTCAAATACTTTCTTGGATATAAAAAGATAGACCTGATCATAAAGTCAAATACTTTCTTGGATATAAAAAAATAGATCTGATCATAAACTCAAAGTTTATCCGATCCCAACAAACACACCGCAAAAAGAGTTACATCATATGGATCTCCAAGAGACCATTGTATTGAGAATCAAACGAGAGAGAGGAATCCATCTAGCTACTAACTACGGACCCGAAGGTCTACAAAGAATTACTCACGCATCATCGGAGAGGCACCAATGGAGGTGGTGAACCCCATCCGTGATAGTGTCTAGATTGGATCTGGTGGTTCTGGACTCTGCTGCGGCTGGAATTGATTTTCGTTGACTACCCTAGGATTTCTAGAATATTAGGGTATTTATAGAGCAAAGAGGCGGTCCGGGGGCACCCGAGGTGGGCACAACCCACCATGGCGCACCTGGGCCTCCTGACGTGCCCTAGTGGGTTGTGCTCTCGTTAGAGCACAACCCAGGCGTAGCCTTGGCACATTAGGTGTCTTCTGGTCCATAAAAAATCTCCGTAATTTTCGTGGCATTTGGACTCTGTTTGGTATTGATTTTCTGTGATGTAAAAAACATGGAAAAAACAGCAACTGGCACTTGGCACTATGTCAATAGGTTAGTACCAAAAAACGATATAAAATAACTATAAAATGATTATAAAACATCCAAGATTGATAATATAACAACATGTAACAATCAAAAATTATAGATACGTTGGAGACGTATCACTGAGCCACCCATGCAGTCTCACCATCCAGGGCTGCTGCCCCGACATCCAAGGAGAACCCACCACCACCAACGAGCAGCATGACGACCTAGGACAGGCAGTCGGACACGGATAACATTATAGCGGAACCGCCGTCGGTTAGGATCGGGCATCCCCGATGCCGGTCCATACGCAAGGAGCTCCACCTTGGTCGGGGGAACGGATCACCGGGTCAGCCAGCATCATTGCTGGGGCGGCCCAAACAGACGGGCCACCGGAGCGGTGGGCCTCCATGGGCCGGATCTGGTCCAGCCCTCGAGGCCCTCCACCACCTAACCCTAGATCCACCACACCATTGGCCACTGAATCCCCCGCGCACCACTATAGCCACCGCCGGCCATGGCCTAGCTCAAAACCCCAACAGCACGCCAGGGAGGAGAACGCCTCGTGTCAGCCGAAGAAGCCAAGACGTCGGAGCACCGGATCCTCCAGCACGAGCACGCCGGGGTGTGACCCGCCACCGCCGCCACAAGCAACCGCCCGCAGCCTAACGTCTCCCACCACGCCTAGCCCCGGTGTTGCGCGCCACCCCGCACGCACACCGGGGCACCACCATCCATATGCGAGCTCCGCCTGCACCAGATCGATGGCCTAGGACCCCGCAGCCGCCGCACGGCCAGCCATCGTGCTCGACGCCACCACCCGACGCATCGTGCAAGCCGCCGCTGCTGGCTCTTGCCACCGCTCCACCAGCCCTGCGGGAGCACGGCTTCCCCTTCCAGCAGACCTACCCGAGTCGGCCCAGCGCTGGAATGAAGAGGAAGAGGAGCCCACCGCCGCTGATGCCACCAGGCTTTGCCCGACTGCTCTTGCCGGCGATGGCGGGGGAGGGGAGGGGTGGAGGGGAGGAAGGAGCCGGCTGCTAGGGTTGGCCCTCTCGGTCGCCCCCGGGGACGACGCAAGAGGAGCCCAGGGGGTTCGCTTTTCTCACAAATTAAAGGTCGAGGAAGATCACATGTCCATCAAGGATGATACAAATGTTTGTCTTCTCTGTAAATGGATTTGGAAGTTATAAAATGAGAGAGGAATGTGGCAAGATCTAGTGAGAAAGAAATTTAGATAAACTAGATGATACCCTGCTCGTTGCAGCGGGAACACACAGTAATATGTGGCAATATATTATTTTGATGGATTTTGCCATCTTAAATTTGAATATGAACTAAAGATTAAAAATACATATGATTTGATGTATTTGATTATTATATAGTTATCAAAAAATTATTAAGTAGTATTTTGCATGCATGTCAAGATATAAATAAAAGTAGTGGGGTTTATAAAGGGGGGTGTGTGCATGTTGAGAGAATTAGTATAGGCAGTGCATGCATGTTGAGCGGAATAAAATAGAAGAGTCGATGAGATGGCATGTGTGATGATGTGACATATGTGCATGTTGAGATAAACAGAAGTAGTGAGGATCAACTACTTAAGTATATAAGATGTGCCTTAAGAGATTGTAAAAAAAGTATGGAAAGTCTCATTTTTTTGGTAGGGTTAGATGCATTTTCCTACAATTTAGCAGAAAGATAGTAGGAAATAGGGAGAGAACTCTGTTCCGGAGTGATGTATGGCTAGGTGACAAACCCCTCGGTGTTCGATTTCCTAGACCATTTTTGCTTACCTTTAGTGCTAATTTTACTATAGCTAAAGCTTTATCCGAAAATATGAGCCTTATTAGATTTAGAAGAATTCTCTAGGGAGATATAGCATACATGTGGTACGAACATAAAGAGATTGCAGTAGAGTAGTGTTAAAAGATCAAGAGGACAAATGTAGCTAGTTGTTGAATAAATCTGGAAAGTTCTCTGTAAGGTCTTTATATTTGGCGCTAAAAACTGATCAAGTAGTTTGGAAACATAGAAAGCTATGGTACGCTAAGATACCTTTGAAAGTGAAAGTTTTGATGTGGTTGGTATTTAGAAATAGAGTGCTGACTAGAGATAACTTGGCCAAAAGAAACTGAAAAGGTAAGGATAAGAACTATAGCTTTTGTGATCATCCTCAAACAGTGGAGCATTTATTTGTACATGTGTAGTTGCTAGATTCATTTGGTAGGTCGTTAGAGATGTCACCAGAATACACAATATTTCCTGCAAGATTGAAGATTTTAGCAGTTGGGCTGAGAGTTTCCCTAAGGAAAAATACAGATGACAGACTATGGCAGTGGGGGTAACGACAGTTTTATGGTCTTTGTGGAAAACAAGAAACATTGCCACTTTCCGTCATTTTTACCGGCATGACCCTAGTGTGATATTCTTTTAAGTTTCTTATTGGATGTCTTATTGGGCTGGTTTACAAAAAAGAGAAGGGCAACTTATGCCGCGAGCCGTGGCGGCATTGCTCATTGATGTTGCCAACGGGTTCTTCAACAAGAGAAGTAGATGGGCACTGATGACCAAAATACTGGGAGTAGGATGATGGAGTAGGGATTGTTTCCTGTAGTGTTCTTCTTTTTGAGTTCTGTTTTAGCAGTGTTATGTATGTTTGGAGGTATTTGTGCACTGGATGGAATGATACGTGGTTACCTACTGTGTGTGCTATCTTGCTTTATCTTCCTGTTGTAGGTGTCGATCCTTTCTTCCCCCTGGGGTGACATGGTATGTTGTTCTGGGGTCCCTCGAGATTATATGTCTTAAACCTGTTTATCGATTTCTTTTATAAATGAAATGATATCGCGGGCACGCCCCTCAATTCAAAATAAATAAAGCTACTCCCTCCATTTTTATATACAGGGCCACTTTGTTTTTCTTGTCCAACTTTGACTTATAATTTTGGTTAACAAAATATGGGTTATATTTCATCAAAAATACATTATGGAAAAGTTCTTTGAAATGTCCATCCAATGACATACTTTTTATAATATATGACTCACATTTTGTCGGTAAAATTAAGAGTCAAAGTTAGACATAAAAATATGAAGTGACCTTCTACCAGTAGATGGAGGGATTAGAACCTTGTTTCCTGGGCCAAGTCAGCCTATAAGTAAGTAGGGTTGAAGACAATTTGTTTGTTAGTTTTTCAATATTCTTCCTTCTATGCTTAGAGTAAGTATGGATGAAGATGTGTCCCGATAGTTTTTTTCTATCAAAACTGTTCAAGTTTTCTCTGAAAGATGAAGCAGAAGAATAGTGTAACAGGCTACAACATTGCAGCATAACCATCTACAAGATGTGTGCACAAGCGTTTATGGCTAAAAATTTCCCTTGCTCTAAAATTGCAAGATTCCGAAAGGATCTTACTGCATGGTGGAGATATTCTAAACTCCTGAATCTTTTCCCTAATCATGGTTTTGCTGAATATGTTATGCTTCATATATTCTATCATGGAATCAATGATGAATCTAAATCCGTTCTTGATTTAAGGGCAAGAGGACATTTTGTGGCTTTAATTCTAGAAGAAGGAAAAACACCTATAGAAGAAATTATGACAGCTAAAGGGTAACGGGATATTGAGGAACCAGTTAAACACACGGTAATTTATCATGTTGAAGACATGAAGGAATTTAGGGAGGTGACTCAAGAAAAAGGTAAACTTGTTGAACCAGTTATTCAAGAAAAAATGGATCTATTTAATATCTATTGACGGAAGATGAGTCCAGGGAGACAATGAATAGGTTTAAGCACCATCAAGAGGATTTCAACAGAGACATGAGGCGATGTATTCATCACAATGAAAAGGTTATATCTTACCTGTGTGACTAGATGGTTTAGGTCATGCCGTGAACAATCTTGATAAACGCTCGCAAATTTTTGAAACTCAATTTTTAATTCTTGCCCAACTTGAGAATGATAACCTTGTTTCTTTTAATGACATTGGTACTCGAAGTGGTAAAGTGACGGAGGACCCAAATGGGCCTGAGTGGTATGAGAAAGAACAAGCATTGAAGAGGAGGGCAAGTCAGCAACAAACTCAAGAAGATGAAGAACTTCTCAACAATGACAAAGACCAAGAAGAACCAGCTCATCAAAATGCACAAGGTAATGAAGAAGAAGGGGAGAATAATAAAACAAGTTGATTCCAAAACATAAACCATTGATGGTAACAACGATAATAGTGAAGAGGATGCTGACCCAGAATCTAAAAGAATAGGGAAAATTATCTTAGAGAAGAGCAGCAAGCCTCCATATCCAACAAGAGGTGAAAGCAGTCACGTAACAAAAAAATAAAGACAAAGGTAAGGAGAAAGAAAAAGAGATAGGTAAAACAAATAAAACTCTCTCTTACCCTAAGGAAATTAGACCACCTTCGAATAATGAGTTATATTCATCTTTATTGAAGGCTATTAAGAATCTTAAAGTTTCTTTGCACATAACTTATATATTGAAGATTTCTACTTTTTCTATGTTTATGCGTGATATAATTAATAATAAAAGAAGTATGAATTTAGAAGAACATGTGACTATGATAACGAAGTATCCCTTTGAGGAAAAGACAACAGCTAAACTCGGAGGCCCGAGTATACTGACAATATTTTGTTCCATAGGTAATATCGATATAAATAACGCTCTTTGCAATATTGGAGCCGAATTAAGCGTTATGCCTTTAACTCTTTATTGCAAGTTGAATTTAGGAGAATGCATCCCGATAGGAATAACTATGCAGATGGCTGACAAGTCTACGAAGAAACAAATAGGAGCAGCCAAAGACGTGCTCTTGAGATTGGACGGACACATTATTCCTAATGATTTTTTTGACATGGAACACTCGTATTCCATTTAAGACACGGCAAAAATGCCGGTTACAAGACGGGTTACATCAGCAGGGAAATCATCCAGCCATACTTGTGTTTCTTCACTTGCTAACCCTACACTCATTTCCGCCAACCCGTGTGCTTACAGTCACGAAGGACATGAACTACATCTGCTCGGATAAATTGAGTATACTTGATATGCCTGAAGATGAAAAATTATCTACTATTCTTGAGAGACCATTTTGAACACCACAGGTGCAGCTTTGGACTGTGCTGAAGGGAAGGTAACTTTCATAATATATGACGAAGTGATCGTGAGATACTTCCCGATGAAATCCGGAGAGAAAGAAAAATATATTCCACCTCTGAAGCGAATATGTGCGGTAAGTAACGAAAAACTTGAAGGAAATATGCCCTAGAGGCAATAATAAAGTTATTATTTATTTCCTTATTTCATGATAAATGTTTATTATTCATGCTAGAATTGTATTAACCGGAAACTTGATACATGTGTGAATACATAGACAAAAAGAGTGTCACTAGTATGCCTCTAGTTGACTAGCTCGTTGAATCAAAGATGGTTAAGTTTCCTAGCCATAGACATGAGTTGTCATTTGATTAATGGGATCACATCATTAGAGAATGATGTGATTGACTTAACCCATTCTGTTAGCTTAGCACTTGATCATTTAGTATGTTGCTATTGCTTTATTCATGACTTATACATGTTCCTATGACTATGAGATTATGCAACTCCCGTTTACCAGAGGAACACTTTGTGTGCTACCAAACGTCACAACATAACTGGGTGATTATAAAGGTGCTCTACAGGTGTCTCCGAAGGTACTTGTTGAGTTGGCGTATTTCGAGATTAGGATTTGTCACTCCGATTGTCAGAGAGGTATCTCTGGGCCCTCTCGGTAATGCACATCACTATAAGTCTTGCAAGAATTGTAACTAATGAGTTAGTTGCAGGATGATGTATTACAGAACAAGTAAAGAGACTTGCCGGTAACGAGATTGAACTAGGTATTGCGATACCGACGATCGAATCTCGGGCAAGTAACATACCAATGACAAAGGGAACAAAATATGTTGTTATGCGGCTTGACCAATAAACATCTTCGTAGAATATGTGGGAGCCAATATGAGCATCCAGGTTCCGCTATTGGTTATTGACCAGAAATGTGTCTCGGTCATGTCTATGTTGGGGAACGTTGCAGAAAACAAAAAAATTTCCTACGTTTTCACCAAGATCCATCTATGAGTTCATCTAGCAACGAGTGATCGGATGCATCTACATACCTTTGTAGATCGCGAGCGGAAGCGTTCAAAGAACGGGGATGAGGGAGTCGTACTCGTCATGATCCAAATCACCGGAGATCCTAGCGCCAAACGGACGGCACCTCCGCATTCAACACACGTACGGTCAGCGTGACGTCTCCTCCTTCTTGATCCAGCAAGGGGGAAGGAGAGGTTGATGAAGATCCAGCCGCACGATGGCGTGGTGGTGGATGCAGCAGTCACCGCAGCAGGGCTTCGCCGAGCTTCTGCGAGAGGGAGAGGTGTAGGAGGGGAGAGGGAGGCACCAAGGCTTCGGGGGTGCGGCTGCCCTCCCTCCCCCCTTTATATAGGCCCCCCTAGGGGGTGCGCCGGCCCTAGGAGATGGGATCTCCTAGGGGGGCGGCGGCCAAGGGGGTGGAGTGCCCCCAAGGCAAGTGGAGGCGCCCCCTCCCCTAGGGTTCCCAACCCTAGGCGCATGGGGGGCCCAAGGGGGGGCGCACCAGCCCACTATGGGCTGGTTCCCTCCCCACTTCAGCCCATGGGGCCCTCCGGGATGGGTGGCCCCACCCGGTGGACCCCCGGGGACCCTTCCGGTGGTCCCGGTACAATACCGTTGACCCCCGAAACTCTCCCGATGGCCGAACTGCACTTCCTATATATAATTCTTCACCTCCGGACCATTCCGGAACTCCTCGTGACGTCTGAGATCTCATCCGGGACTCCGAACAACTTTCGGGTTACTGCATACTCATATCTCTACAACCCTAGCATCACCGAACCTTAAGTGTGTAGACCCTACGGGTTCGGGAGACATGTAGACATGACCGAGACAACTCTCCGGTCAATAACCAACAGCGGGGTCTGGATACCCATGTTGGCTCCTACATGCTCCTCGATGATCTCATCGGATGAACCACGATGTCGAGGATTCAAGCAACCCCGTATACAATTCCCTTTGTCAATCGGTACGTTACTTGCCCGAGATTCGATCGTCCGTATCCCAATACCTCATTCAATCTCGTTACCGGCAAGTCACTTTACTCGTACCGTAATGCATGATCCCGTGACCAGACACTTGGTCACTTTGAGCTCATTATGATGATGCATTATCGAGTGGGCCCAGAGATACCTCTCCGTCATACGGAGTGACAAATCCCAGTCTTGATCCGTGTCAACCCAACAGACACTTTCGGAGATACCCGTAGTATACCTTTATAGTCACCCAGTTACGTTGTGACATTTGGTACACCCAAAGCACTCCTACGGTATCCGGGAGTTACACGATCTCATGGTCTAAGGAAAAGATACTTGACATTGGAAAAACTCTAGCAAACGAACTATACGATCTTGTGCTATGTTTAGGATTGGGTCTTGTCCATCACATCATTCTCCTAATGATGTGATCTCGTTATCAATGACATCCAATGTCCATAGTCAGGAAACCATGACCATCTATTGATCAACGAGCTAGTCAGCTAGAGGCTTACTAGGGACATGTTGGTGTCTATGCATTCACACGTTTATTACGATTTCCGGATAACACAATTATAGCATGAATAAAGGACAATTATCATGAACAAGGAAATATAATAGTAATCCTTTTTATTATTGCCTCTAGGGCATATTTCCAACAGTCTCCCACTTGCACTAGAGTCAATAATCTAGTTACATTGTGATGAATCGAACACCCATAGAGTTCTAGTGTTGATCATGTTTTTCCCTAGGGAGAGGTTTAGTCAACGGATCTGCGACATTCAGATCCGTATGTACTTTACAAATATCTATGTCTCCATCTTGAACATTTTCACGAATGGAGTTGAAGCGACGCTTGATGTGCCTGGTCTTCTTGTGAAACCTGGGCTCCTTGGCAAGTGCAATAGCTCCAGTGTTGTCACCGAAGAGTTTGATCGGCCCCGACGCATTGGGTATGACTCCTAGGTCGGTGATGAACTCCTTCACCCAAATTGCTTCATGCGCTGCCTCCGAGGCTGCCATGTACTCCGCTTCACATGTAGATCCCGCCACGACGCTTTGCTTACAGCTGCACCAGCTTACTACTCCACCATTCAACATATACACGTATCCGGTTTGTGACTTAGAGTCATCCAGATCTGTGTCGAAGCTAGCGTCGACGTAACCCTTTAGGACGAGCTCTTCGTCACCTCCATAAACGAGAAACATGTCCTTAGTCCTTTTCAGGTACTTCAGGATATTCTTGACCGATGTCCAGTGTTCCTTGCTGGGATTACTTTGGTACCTTCCTACCAAACTTACGGCAAGGTTTACATCAGGCCTGGTACACACCATGGCATACATAATAGACCCTATGGCTGAGGCATAGGGGATGACACTCATCTCTTCTATATCTTCTGCCGTGGTCGGACATTGAGCTGAGCTCAATTTCACACCTTGCAACACAGGCAAGAACCCCTTCTTAGACTGATCCATATTGAACTTCTTCAATATCTTATCAAGGTATGTGCTTTGTGAAAGACCTATGAGGCGTCTTGATCTATCTCTATAGATCTTGATGCCTAATATATAAGCAGCTTCTCCAAGGTCCTTCATTGAAAAACTTTTATTCAAGTAGGCCTTAATGCTGTCCAAAAGTTCTATATCATTTCCCATCAAAAGTATGTCATCTACATATAATATGAGAAATGCTACAGAGCTCCCACTCACTTTCTTGTAAACGCAGGCTTCTCCATAAGTCTGCATAAACCCAAACGCTTTGATCATCTCATCAAAGCAAATGTTCCAACTCCGAGATGCTTGCACCAGCCCATAAATCGAGCGTTGGAGCTTGCACACCTTGTCAGCATTCTTAGGATCAACAAAACCTTCCGGTTGCATCATATACAATTCTTCCTTAAGGAAACCATTAAGGAATGCCATTTTGACGTCCATTTGACATATCTCATAGTCATAGAATGCGGCAATTGCTAACATGATTCAGACGGACTTCAGCTTCACTACGGGTGAGAAAGTCTCATCGTAGTCAACCCCTTGAACTTGTTGATAACCCTTAGCGACAAGTCAAGCTTTATAGATGGTCACATTACCATCCGCGTCTGTCTTCTTCTTAAAGATCCATTTATTTTCTATGGCTCACCGCTCAACGGGCAAGTCAGTCAAAGTCCATACTTCGTTTTCATACATGGATCCTATCTTGGATTTCATGGCTTCCAGCCATTTGTCGGAATCCGGGCCCGCCATCGCTTCTTCATAGTTCGAAGGTTCACCGTTGTCTAACAACATGATTTCCAAGACAGGGTTGCCGTACCACTCTGGTGTGGAACGTGTCCTTGTGGACCTACGAAGTTCAGTAGCAACTTGATCTGAAGTTTCATGATCATCATCATTAACTTCCTCTCTAGTCGGTGCAGGAACCTCAGGAACATTTTCTTGAGTTGTGCCACTTTCCGGTTCAAGAGGTAATACTTCATCAAGTTCTACTTTCCTCCCACTTACTTCTTTCGAGAGAAACTCTTTCTCTAGAAAGGATCCATTCTTGGCAACAAAGATCTTGCCTTCGGATCTGAGGTAGAAGGTATACCCAATAGTTTCTTTAGGGTATCCTATGAAGACGCATTTTTTCGACTTGGGTTCGAGCTTTTCAGGTTGAAGTTTCTTGACATAAGCATCGCATCCCCAAACTTTTAGAAACGACAGCTTAGGTTTCTTCCCAAAGCAGAATTCATACGGTGTCATCTCAACGGATTTCGACGGAGCCCTATTTAAAGTGAATGCGGCAGTCTCTAAAGCATAGCCCCAAAATGATAGCGGTAAATCGGTAAGAGACATCATAGATCGCACCATATCTAATAGAGTGCGATTACGACGTTCGGACACACCATTACGCTGAGGTGTTCCAGGCGGCGTGAGTTGTGAAACTATTCCACATTTTCTTAAGTGTGTGGCAAATTCGTGACTCAAATATTCTCCCCCACGATCTGATCGCAAGAACTTGATTTTCCTGTCACGTTGATTCTCAACCTCACTCTGAAATTCCTTGAACTTTTCAAAGGTCTCAGACTTGTGTTTCATTAAATAGACATACCCATATCTACTCAAGTCATCAGTGAGGGTGAGAACATAACGATAGCCACCGCGAGCCTCAACACTCATTGGACCGCACACATCAGTATGTATGATTTCCAATAAGTTGGTTGCTCGCTCCATTGTTCCTGAGAACGGAGTCTTGGTCATTTTACCCATGAGGCATGGTTCGCACGTGTCAAATGATTCGTAATCAAGAGACTCTAAAAGTCCATCTGCATGGAGCTTCTTCATGCGTTTGACACCTATGTGACCAAGGCGGCAGTGCCACAAGTATGTGGGACTATCATTATCAATCCTACATCTTTTGGTATTCACACTATGAATATGTGTAGCATTACGCTCGAGATTCATTAAGAATAAACCATTCACCATCGGAGCATGACCATAAAACATATCTCTCATATAAATAGAACAACCATTATTCTCGGATTTAAATGAGTAGCCATCTCGTATTAAACGAGATCCTGATACAATGTTCATGCTCAAAGCTGGCACTAAATAACAATTATTGAGGTTTAAAACTAATCCCGTAGGTAAATGTAGAGGTAGCGTGCCGACGGCGATCACATCGACCTTGGAACCATTCCCGACGCGCATCGTCACCTCGTCCTTTGCTAGTCTCCGCTTATTCCGCAGCTCCTGCTTTGAGTTACAAATGTGAGCAACCGCACCTGTATCAAATACCCAGGAGCTACTACGAGTACTGGTAAGGTACACATCAATTACATGTATATCACATATAGCTTTCGTGATGCCGGCCTTCTTGTCCGCTAAGTATTTGGGGCAGTTCCTCTTCCAGTGACCATTTCCCTTGCAATAAAAACACTCAGTCTTGGGCTTGGGTCCATTCTTTGGCTTCTTCCCGGCAGCTTGCTTACCGGGCGCGGCAACTCCCTTGCCGTCCTTCTTGAAGTTCTTCTTACCCTTGCCTTTCTTGAACTTAGTGGTTTTATTCACCATCAACACTTGATGTTCCTTTTTGACTTCTACCTCTGCTGATTTCAGCATTGCAAATACTTCAGGAATGGTCTTTTCCATCCCCTGCATATTGAAGTTCATCACAAAGCTCTTGTAGCTCGGTGGAAGCGACTGAAGGATTCTGTCAATGACCGCGTCATCCGGGAGATTAACTCCCAGCTGAGTCAAGCGGTTATGTAACCCAGACATAGTGAGTATGTGCTCACTGACAGAACTGTTTTCCTCCATCTTACAGCTGAAGAACTTGTCGGAGACTTCATATCTCTCGACCCGGGCATGAGCTTGAAAAACCATTTTCAGCTCTTTGAACATCTCATATGCTCCGTGTCTCTCAAAACGCTTTTGGAGCCCTGGTTCTAAGCTGTAAAGCATGCCGCACTGAACGAGGGAGTAATCATCAGCACGTGTCTGCCAAGCGTTCATAACGTCTTGTTCTGCAGGGAGAGCAGGTGCTTCACCTAGTGGTTCTTGTAGGACATAATCTTTCTTGGCAGCTATGAGGATGATCCTCAGGTTCCGGACCCAGTCTGTATAGTTGTTGCCATCGTCTTTCAGCTTGGTTTTCTCTAGGAACGTGTTGAAGTTGAGGACAACGTTGGCCATTTGATCTACAATACATGTTGTAAAGACTTTAGACTAAGTTCATGATAATTAAGTTCATCTAATCAAATTATTCAATGAACTCCCACTCAGATAGACATCCCTCCAGTCATCTAAGTATAACATGATCCGAGTTAACTAGGCCGTGTCCGATCATCATGTGAGACAGACTAGTCAACATTGGTGAACATCTTCATGTTGATCGTATCTTCTATACGACTCATGCTCGACCTTTCGGTCTTCTGTGTTCTGAGGCCATGTCTGTACATGCTAGGCTCGTCAAGTCAACCTAAGTGTTTGCATGTGTAAATCTGTCTTACACCCATTGTATGTGAACGTTGGAATCTATCACACCCGATCATCACGTGGTGCTTCAAAACAACGAACTGTCGCAACGGTGCATAGTTAGGGGGAACACTTTCTTGAAATTATTATGAGGGATCATCTTATTTATTACCGTCATTCTAAGTAAACAAGATGCAAAAACATGATAAACATCACATGCAATCAAATAATAGTGACATGATATGGCCAGTATCATATAGCTTCCTTTGATCTCCATCTTGGGTCTCCATGATCATCTTGTCACCGGCATGACACCATGATCTCCATCATCATGATCTCCATCATCGTGTCTCCATGAAGTTGCTCATCAACTATTACTTCTACTACTATGGCTAACACGCTTAGCAATAAAGTAAAGTAATTTACATGGCGTTTCTCAATGACACGCAGGTCATACAAAAAAATAAAGACAACTCCTATGGCTCCTGCCGGTTGTCATACTCATCGACATGCAAGTCGTGATTCCTATTACAAGAACATGATCTCATACATCACATATATCATTCATCATTCATCACAACTTTGGCCATATCACATCACAAAACACTTGCTGCAAAAACAAGTTAGACGTCCTCTAATTGTTGTTGCAAGTTTTACGTGGCTGCAAGAGGGTTCTAGCAAGAACGTTTTCTTACCTACGTTAAAGCCACAACATGATTTGTCAACTTCTATTTACCCTTCATAAGGACCCTTTTCGTCGAATCCGCTCCAACTAAAGTGGGAGAGACAGACACCCGCCAGCCACCTTATGCAACTAGTGCATGTCAGTCGGTGGAACCGGTCTCACATAAGCGTACGTGTAAGGTTGGTCCGGGCCGCTTCATCCCACAATACCGCTGAAGCAAAATAAGACTAGTAGCGGCAAGAAAGTTGACAACATCTACGCCCACAACAAATTGTGTTCTACACGTGCAAACAGAACTACGCATAGACCTAGCTCATGATGCCACTGTTGGGGAATGTTGCAGAAAACAAAAAAAATTCCTATGTTTTCACCAAGATCCATCTATGAGTTCATCTAGCAACGAGTAATCGGATGCATCTACATACCTTTGTAGATCGCGAGCGGAAGCGTTCAAAGAACGGGGATGAGGGAGTCGTACTCGTCGTGATCCAAATCACCGGAGATCCTAGCGCCGAACGGACGGCACCTCCGCGTTCAACACACGTACGGTCAGCGTGACGTCTCCTCCTTCTTGATCCATCAAGGGGGAAGGAGAGGTTGATGAAGATCCAGCAGCACGACGGCGTGGTGGTGGATGTAGCAGTCACCGCAGCAGGGCTTCGCCGAGCTTCTGCGAGAGGGAGAGGTGTAGGAGGGGAGAGGGAGGCGCCAAGGCTTCAGGGGTGCGGCTGCCCTCCCTCCCCCCCCCCATTTATATAGGCCCCCCTAGGGGGTGCGCCGGCCCTAGGAGATGGGATCTCCTAGGGGGGCGGCGGCCAAGGGGGTGGAGTGCCCCCCAAGGCAAGTGGAGGCGCCCCCTCCCCTAGGGTTCCCAACCCTAGGCGCATGGGGGGCCCAAGGGGGGGGGCGCACCAGCCCACTATGGGCTGGTTCCCTCCCCACTTCAGCCCATGGGGCCCTCCGGGATGGGTGGCCCCACCCGATGGACCCCCCGGGACCCTTCCGGTGGTCCCGGTACAATACCGTTGACCCCCGAAACTCTCCCGATGGCCGAAACTGCACTTCCTATATATAATTCTTCACCTCCGGACCATTTCGGAACTCCTCGTGACGTCCGGGATCTCATCCGGGACTCCGAACAACTTTCGGGTTACTGCATACTCATATCTCTACAACCCTAGCTTCACCGAACCTTAAGTGTGTAGACCCTACGGGTTCGGAAGACATGTAGACATGACCGAGACGACTCTCCGGTCAATAACCAACAGCGGGATCTGGATACCCATGTTGGCTCCCACATGCTCCTCGATGATCTCATCGGATGAACCACGATGTCGAGGATTCAAGCAACCCCGTATACAATTCCCTTTGTCAATCGGTATGTTACTTGCCCGAGATTCGATCGACGGTATCCCAATACCTCGTTCAATCTCGTTACCGGCAAGTCACTTTACTCGTACCGTAATGCATGATCCCGTGACCAGACACTTGGTCACTTTGAGCTCATTATGATGATGCATTACCGAGTGGGCCCAGAGATACCTCTCCGTCATATGGAGTGACAAATCCCAGTCTTGATCCGTGTCAACCCAACAGACACTTTCGGAGATACCCGTAGTATACCTTTATAGTCACCCAGTTACGTTGTGACGTTTGGTACACCCAAAGCACTCCTACAGTATCCGGGAGTTACACGATCTCATGGTCTAAGGAAAAGATACTTGACATTGGAAAAACTCTAGCAAACGAACTATACGATCTTGTGCTATGTTTAGGATTGGGTCTTGTCCATCACATCATTCTCCTAATGATGTGATCTCGTTATCAATGACATCCAATGTCCATAGTCAGGAAACCATGACCATCTGTTGATCAACGAGCTAGTCAACTAGAGGCTTACTAGGGACATGTTGGTGTCTATGCATTCACACATGTATTACGATTTCCGGATAACACAATTATAGCATGAATAAAAGACAATTATCATGAACAAGGAAATATAATAATAATCCTTTTTATTATTGCCTCTAGGGCATATTTCCAACAGTCTACATAGTTCTCGAACCCGTAGGGTTCGCACGCTTAACGTTCGGTGACGATTTGTATTATGAGTTTATGTGTTTTGATGTACCGAAGGTAGTTCGGAGTCCCGGATGAGATCGGGAACATGACGAGGAGTCTTGAAATGGTCGAGACGTAAAGATCGATATATTGGACGACTATATTCGGACATCGGAAAGGTTCCGAGTGATTCGCATATTTTTCGGAGTACCGGGGAGTTACGGGAATTCGTCGGGGAGTATATGGGCCTTATTGGGTTTTAGGGAAAAGAGAGAGGGGAGGCTGCACGCCCCCCAAGGCTTAGTCCGAATTGGACTAGGGGGAGGGGCGGCGCCCCCTCCTTCCTTCTCTTCTCTTTTCCCTTTCCTTCTCTTGTACTCCTACTACTTGGAAGTGCTCCTAGTTCTACTAGGAAAGGGGGAATCCTACTCCCCAGTGGGAGTAGGACTCTCCTAGGGCGCGCCATAGAGAGGGCCGGCCCTCCCCCTCCTCCACTCCTTTATATACGGGGAGGGAGGCACCCCTTGGAGACACAATAATTGATCATTGATCTCTTAGCCGTGTGCGGTGCCCCCCTCCACCATATTCCACCTCGGTAATATCGTAGTGGTGCTTAGGCGAAGCCCTGCATCGGTAGCATCATCAACACCGTCATCACGCCGTCGTGCTGATGGAACTCTCCCGCAAAGCTTTGCTGGATCGGAGCTCGTGGGACGTCATCGAGCTGAACGTGTGCTGAACTCGGAGGTGCCATGCGTTCGGTACTTGGATCGGTCGAATCGTGAAGACGTACGACTACATCAACCGCATTGTCATAACGCTTCCGCTTTCGGTCTACAAGGGTACGTGGACACACTCTCTCCTCTTGTTGCTATGCATCACCATAATCATGTGTGTGCGTATAATTTTTTTTTAAATTACTATGTTCCCCAACAAAACTTAGGACACCGGAGGTCTAATACTACATTGAAAGGTAAAAGGTTGAGCTAAGCAACCTAAAAGTTGGCGCTTAATGGGAGGCCACCCATCAACATTGTAATAATTTAAGTTTGATCTTTGTTTGAAAGCTCTCTTACGAGTACGTGACTAAATAATGCCCGGTGACTAAATAATTTGATCGACCATCAGATGCCGCAGTCGAAACTTTACATTGAAGAGGAAAACTCATCTAAAAATATTGATCTATGTGTGCCATCCCCTACCTAGTGCGGCAACTAACAGTGCACAAACCGACGGATCCTGCATAGGGTTTCTTGTAGGGCGGAGCACATAGAAAGAATCAGATTAGGGTAGACACAGAACGTGAGTTTTACCCAGATTTAGGCTCTCGTGGTGAGGTAATACCTTACATCTTACATGTCATTGTATTGATTGTCTCGTATGAGATTGGATCTGTGGATGCCCGCTTGAGAGGCTCGTACCTTCCCTTATGTATGTGAATAAGGGGTAGGGTTACATGACTTGTTGCCCAAATCGATTTATATGGCTTAACGCCCAAGATAAATACTAATATCTTTACGGTACAAATAATGGCATATCCTTCTAGAGGAGGCCCAACGTTAGTGGTGAGGAGCCCATGCTGTGGCCGGGCTCCGAGACCGGTTGGCGGCCTTATTCCCCGGAGGTCAGGCACCTCGGTGCATTGTACCATCACGGAAGTGGAGGAGGCGCGAACGGTGGCGGTTGTGACCAATGCCAGCATCGGCAGCTCCCCATCGTTCGCGCCGCGCCGCAACGACTACGAGGTTGGACTGACCTCACACCCATCGGTAACATGCAAGTCCAGGCAGATTCTGGTGAAGTGTAGGATGTGGGACACATGTCCATGTCCGACGAAGCAACTGCTTTAGAGTCAAAGGGCTATTCGTTGATTTGGCATTGTTTGTACCGGAGTGTGCCTCACTGTAATCCTAATCTAGTGCGCGGGAACCTATTGTCCAAAAGCAAGCAAGGGATGAGCGCATAGGAGCGAAATCTGTTGTGCCCACACGCATTTTGCTGGGAAATTTCTAAGTTTTGTGTTCAAACTAACATAAGTAGCATTCATCAAAATTTCTTTTCTCGTTCTACTATGATCTATCTCAGAGCATCCATTCATTCGATACTCATCTGTTTCTAGTTCGACTTTCTATACTCCGAGCTTTTTCCAAGACAAGGGACGATTGATATATATAAATATTAAACTATTGAATGTAGATAGTGTTCTTTATTTTATTTGGTATACTGGGCCCATATGTGTCCACATACGTTTTTTTTTTGTTTTGTTTTATGCACAATATTGGAGTTGAGTTGCCCTCGTTAGGGCTGCAAGAAAAACCCAAAGCTCATGAGGTGCGTGAGATCTACTCGTACTTTAACCCGAGTCGAAAACTGTAACTTAAAATCGTTACAAGATGAGCACGAGCCACTTTCTATAAGTCGACCTTAAATATCATTTAGTTTAAGATCGCTCGAATTTCAAACTATTAGTCCCTCCATCCGGAAATACTTGTCCGAGGAATGGATGTATCTAGATATATTTTAGTTCTAGATACATCCATTTATATCCAGTTTTATGAAAGTATTTTCGGATGGAGGGAGTATAAATTAAGCTATGCCTAGCAAAATCACTCGAACCCGACTCAGTTCGCAGGTCTGCCCTCACCCGTGCGTATCCATCGTTGCATCTGGCTCCACTCTCCAAACGGGGCGAAACCGGTGCGCTGGCTGGAACGAACGACCATACATAATACGACGGCAACCCGCGCACGCGCGCGACAAGTGTGTGGAGGAGGGCTACCCGCATCCACCGATTTGTACCTAGCGACGCGCGGCAGCGGCATATGCACGCGTGGACAAGCCAACAACGCTGTCCCCGCGAAAGCTGGAGCTAGCGCTGGATTCGATCCGAAACGCCATGGACCGCATCGAAGCGACCCCCGCCCCCGTACCACCCACTGTTCCAGCCACAGGCGGTACGGGGAACCCCACGCCGGAATCCTGATGCGCACGCATGTGAGCGGCCGGCCCCGCGGCTTTAACCAGCGGTGGTATGCGGCGAGGACGACGCGGCGATAGCGAAGGCGCCACGTTGGGTGCCTCCGCCGGCCTGGGCCGGCGGACGGACCGCGAGTGGACGTTGCTGCGACCGGGGGGGTTGAACGCATGCCTCCTCCGGTAAAAAGCAGGCGGCGACACGGGTGGGGCGCGCCGCACCACGTCGCCTCTCGTCTCTCGCCGCGCCGCACGGAGGGCCGGGTGAAAAGGGCAGAGGGCGTCTCGTGGGGAGCGCGGCGGAAAAGAAAGGAAACAAAGGTCTCTGGCGCACATGGAACTGGGGAGTACCATAGGTGTGCAACAAACAAATCGGGACAGGAGGGGGTGGTGTCCGGGTGTCGGCGAGGGAGCACCACATGCGGTGCTAAGTTGATCCTGATGATTTACCGACGGTTGTTTGTAATATTCGTTCGACGTCTATGGGGTGTTACCGGATGGCTGAGTCCATGGTTCGTCCGTCTCATGGTGGACAGGGAAGATGACACGGTCATCATCTCATCTGGCTACCTTGGACGTCCCATGAAAACGGTTCAACTGTAGTGCGCTAAACACAGACATGGCCTTGGATGACATTGTTTGCTCATGTGTTTCCATGGAACAGCAAATTTAGGTATAGATGCATCGTTCAAAGCACCACCGTAATCACAATGTGTTGCGGTAAGTGTCGTCTTAGAGCACATCTTCGCTATTTCCCCTGTGCCGCCGTCCACGCGCAACAACGGAGGTCTTGTCACCGCGCTCCCCTGCCATTACCATGAGCGCCATAGGTGTGCAACAAACAAATCAGGACAAGAGGAGGTTTCTGCGTGTCATCGAGCAGCACATGCAATGGTAGTCACTTCTTAGCAAACTTTGATCGAATAAAGAAGTGCACTACGTGCAACAACCTGGACCCTGCACAAGAGGGGCGATTGCGCGGTGGGCCGTCTTGGCCCAAGTGGCTTGTAATAGCAAGTACTTATAGTTGCATGTGTGCGTGAAGAAGACTATCGAATTGTAATCAGAACATTATTCCTATCAAAGCTTTCCTCCTGCTCCTTCCCCTCCTCCAAGTTCTCTCTTCCCCTGAGACTATTCTTTTGGTTCGAGATCCAGATCCCGGCGAGACGCAGGGAGGTGCTACGGGAACGTAGCATTTGGTACTCAGAGCCGTGTATCGATCCGCTTCCTCTGATCCGAAAATTTTCATCCAGATCTCGCGATCAATCCTTCGATCGGCTTGTAATTCCTGGCAAAAGGTGCGGATCCCCTCGGGCGATCTCGCGCAAAACACCTCGGTGTACCTGCGCTAGGTCGAGTAGATCGAAGAGAACCACGACGGCTCGTTCGACCAAGCCTAACCTCTCGGCGCGCATGGCGGCCGCGGAGCTCACCTTGGCGGAGCTGCAGCAGCTCGTTCAAGCGACAATCCTGCAGAGCAAGGCGGTCTCGGAGACGGGCGCGAAGACGACGGAGCGATTGGATGTACTCCAGGACTCCTTCGACAAGTATGCCTCCTCCTCGGCCAAGGCCTTCGACGCGCTGGCCACGACGACCACAGGGTCGCTGGCCCGCACAGAGTCAACACTGGGTCACGTGCTCGCCGTGCACAACTCCCTCGATGCGACTGTGGCGGAGATGAGAAAGTCTCTGGAGGGGATCGTCCGCCGCGTCGACACCATGGAGCAGCCGCCACACACAACGCAGTCCTAGGACTCGTTGACCGCACGGACAGAGCCACAACTTACAAATCGACAGGGGGCTGCTCAACAGCAGTCATGACACGACATCAGGGGTCGCCGGGTACCATCTCAGCATCGAAACCGCGGTGAGCATTCCAAATCCGAGGCTCACTTCCAGGAAGAACTGTCTTGTGAGTATGAGGACTGCGACGGATCGCTGAAATCTCAGTTCCAGTACACTCCTGGGAAATTTTTTGCTCGTATTCTGCGATCTGATTTCCTCAAGTTTGAAGGAGAGAACCCCAAGTGGTGGAAGAAACAATGCAAGAAATATTTTCGCATGTACAATGTCAAGCCTGAGTTATGGGTCGATTTTGCGACAATGCATTTTGTAGGAAATGCGGCATTATGGTTGCAAACCTATGAAGCAATGCACAATATTGACAGTTGGGCAGCACTGTGGGTGGTTGTCTATGCAAAATTTAACAGGAACAAGTACTCTCGAGACATCGATGTGTTTTTCTCTCTGAAATAACATGATTTAGTCGACAGCTATGCACACACATTTGAGGAGCAAATGCACAAAATGCTGGTGTACAATCACTCATATGATGAGACCTTCTTCATCAATCGGTTTGTGGAAGGGTTGAAACCTGTCATTCGTGCTCCAGTCAAGTTACAACAACCTACCTCAGTGGATTTGGCTTATTCCTTGGCTCAAACACAAGAAGCTCTGCTGGCCGAGGACACATACAGATCGAGCAAGTGTTGGCACTCCAAACCTTATGTGCATGAAGGACTTATGGGTGCAGCACCTACTGTCAAAAGTGTTGATGAGCGTCCCAAACAAACTGACAGAGTGGATTCTTTACGGGCCCAACGCAGAGCACGGGGTGAGTGTTTCAAGTGTGGAGAAAAGTATAGTCCTAGCCACAAGTGTCCTCAAACAGTGCAACTGCATGTACTGGAAGAACTCATAGAGGCTCTTCAGATGTCTGAGATCCCTGACAGTGAGTCTGAATCGAAAGTGGACACATCACAGACTACTGGGCCAAAGAATACTGACACTGATGCTTGCATGAAACTATCGGTTCATGCAACAACAAGAACCTCTTCTAAAGAAAGTATTAAACTGCAGGGCATGGTGGGGAAAAGACAACTCCTGATCCTGGTTGATTCAGGCAGCTCCACAAATTTCATCAGTGCTGATCTAGTACAAGAATTACACTGTGCAGTGGAGGAAATTGTTGCAGCCAAAGTTACTATTGCTAATGGTGGAACATTGCAGTGCAACAAATAGGTGCCAAATCTTCAGTGGTTCTGTCAGAACAACTCCTTCAACACATCCCTAAAAGTGCTTCCTCTTGGCACATACGACATCATCTTGGGAATGCAATGGCTCGAAACAATGAGCCCCATGTGGGTAGACTGGAGGAAAAAAGTACTGAGGTTTAAGTACCAGGGTGTGAGAATTACATTGAGAGGAGTCATAGACAAGCTCACCTCTTGCACAGCCATTTCAGGGAAACACTTACAAGGCTTGCTCAATACAAGAGCTGTGGAACAAGTAATTCAGTTGTGTCACATTGTAGAAGCCCCAGCAACTAAGGACCTGATACCTCCTTCAGTTCAGTCCATTTTGGACAAACATAAGCAGCTGTTCAATACACCTGATACATTTCCCCCACACAGATCATTTGATCACCAGATTCCCCTGTTACCAGGAGCTAAACCTGTCAACAACAAGCCCTACAGATACAATCCTATGCAGAAGAGTGAAATTGAGCAGCAGATCTCTACCATGCTACAACAAGGAGTCATTCAAGAGAGCACCAGCCCATTTGCTTCTCCAGCATTGTTAGTCAGAAAAAAAGATGGGAGTTGGCGATTCTGTGTGGATTATAGACAGCTCAATTCAGTTACTGTGCAGCACAAGTATCATATGCCTGTAGTTGAAGAGCTCTTGGATGAATTAGCAGGAGCAACTTACTTCACTAAACTAGACCCCAGATCTGGATACCACCAGATAAGATTAGTGGAGGGGGAAGAATATAAAACAACATTCAAAACACATCATGGTCTCTATGAATTTAAGGTTATGCCATTTGGACTTACAAATGCACCAGCAACCTTTCAAGCTGCAATGAATGCACTCTTTGCTCATTTGTTAAGAAAGTGTGTACTGATTTTCATGGATGACATCCTCATATTCAGTGAGACTTTGGAACAACACCTAGCACACTTGGAAGAGGTGTTCACAATTCTGCAGAACAACCAGCTGTTTGTGAAATACTCTAAGTGCACTTTTTCTCAGTCAGAACTAGAATATTTGGGTCATGTCATCAGTGGCAAGGGAGTTCACACATACCCTTCCAAGATCAGAGCTGTTCAGGAGTGGCCAGTACCTCTTACTGCAAGAGATATCAGAGAATTCCTTGGACTTACTAGATATTACAGGAGATTTATTAAAAATTATGGGATCATTAGCAGGAGTCTATCTGACCTACTGAAAAAGGATGTGGTGTTTGCTTGGACACCAACTACTCAGGCTGCCTTTATGCATTTGAAAGATGCTTTGGCCATAGCCCCAGTGTTGGCCCTCCCAAATTTCAAGAAAGAATTTATTGTGGAAACAGATGCCAGCAACAGTGGCATTGGTGTTGTGTTGATGCAAGAAGGCCACCCCATTTCCTATCTCGGCAAAGCTCTGAGCCCTAAATCTCAGGCATTGTCCACATATGAAAAGGAGTGTTTAGCAATATTACTGGCTGTGAAAAAATGGAAATCATACTTGCAGCATGCTCCCTTCACTATTGCTACGGATCACAGAAGCTTGGTTCACTTGCAAGATCAGAAAATGTCCAGCCCCATGCAACAGAAAGCATTTCTCAAGTTGCTTGGACTACAGTACACTATTGTGTACAAGAAAGGATTGGAAAATACTGCAGTTGATGCTCTGTCCAGACCACCTGCTCCCATGGAACTGTCTGCAATTTCCTTCTGCACCCCCAAGTGGTTGTCAGTTGTTGCCGAAGGATATCAAACTCATTCAGCAGACAATGAACTTCTCCAAGAATTGGCTTTCTCTGGTAGAAATGACAAAGGCTATGTTCTGCATAATGGAATTATTAGATATAAGGATAGAATTTTGCTAGGCCATAATACTGAAGCACACCAGGAAATTATGCTAGCACTGCATAGTAGTGGAACTGGGGGCCACTCAGGGTTCCAAGGCACATATCAGAGAATTAAGGCCTTATTTGCCTGGCCTGCCATGAAACAAGCCATCCAGTCATATGTGCACAACTGTACAGTCTATCAGCAGGCTAACGCTGAACATATTAAGAAACCCGGATTACTTAGTCCTCTTCCCATACCCAAAGAGGCCTGGAGTTTAGTCAGTATGGATTTCATCGGGGGGCTACCCAAGAGCAAATCCTTCGACACTATCCTAGTTGTGATCGACAAGTTCAACAAGTACGGGCACTTTGTACCTCTATCACATCCTTTCACTGCACTGCAGGTTGCACAACTCTATGTGGATCAGGTCTATCGACTGCATGGCCTACCCAAAGTGCTGGTAACTGACAGGGATCCCATCTTCACAAGCACCCTTTGGCAAGAACTGTGCAGATTGACGACACTACCATGAACATGAGTTCAGCTAGTCACCCCGAGACAGATGGCCAAACAGAAAAGCTAAACCAGTGTCTGGAAATGTTCCTGAGATGCATGGTCCACTCCACTCCTAAGAAGTGGGCACACTGGCTGCCCCAGGCAGAATATTGGTACAATACGAATTACAATTCAGCACTGGGCACAACACCATTTCAAGTCTTGTATGGCTACCAACCTCGTCACCTGGGAGTTGACAACTTGCAAAGTTCACTATCTTCTGACCTGCCAGGCTAGTTAGCTGAGAGAAATCTGATGCAAGGCTTAATCAGGGAGCACTTGCTACGCGCCCAACAGCGAATGAAGGCTCAAGAAGATACTAAACGCTCTGATCGTCAGTTCAAGGTGGGTGACTGGTCATTCCTGAAACTCCAACCCTACGTGCAACAGTCAGTTTCCCGACGACCGAACCACAAGCTGGGTTTCAAGTACTTCGGACCGTATCAAATAGTTGCTCGCATTGGTGAGGTGGCTTGCCGGTTGGCCCTGCCGGAGTCTAGCAAAATCCACCCAGTGGTGCACGTTTCACTGATCAAGCCGGCGGCTCCTCCATCCAACTCAGAGGATTCTTCAGAGTCGCTCCATTGTGTGCTCGAGCACGCGTCCAGACCAGCTCAAGTACTCCAGTCGCGTCTGGTGCAAGTGGGGGGTCATACCCGCACACAATTGAAGATTGCTTGGCAAGGGTTGCCGTTGTCCGTGGCAACCTGGGAGTGGGCAAGTACGATCGCGCCAGCCACAACGACCTGATACTGAACAGTCGAGGGCGAGCTGTTCCATAAGGAGAGGGGAATGCAACAACCTGGACCCGGCACAAGAGGGGCGACTGTGCGGTGGGCCGTCTTGTCCCAAGTGGCTTGTAATAGCAAGTACTTATAGTTGCGTGTGTGCGTGAAGGAGACTATCGAATTGTAATCAGAACATTATTCCTATCAAAGCTTTCCTCCCTGCTCCTTCCCCTCCTCCAAGTTCTCTCTTCCCCTGAGACTATTCTTCTGGTTCGAGATCCAGATCCCGGCGAGACACAAGGAGGTTCTACGGGAACGTAGCACTACGGTGTGGCTTCGATCCGGTCCGGACGAGGTTTCAGACCTATGTAATGGAGACAAAAAAAAGATGATAATATGTTGTGCCTGCCTGTTGCAACAGGAATTATTTGTATGTTTAAAGTATCACTAATTTTCATTGGAAAGATGATAATATGGTTTGGTCACTGGTATGTACAATGACATATCTATTAGGGGCAAATCATGTTATCAAAAGAAGGACTGTTTCTCCAATTTTTCTCGTCTAATTAACCTTTTTCGTACGTTCTGTTCGCTTCATCCGCTTTGGTCCATGCAAGCCTAACAAAACAAATGGGCAATGACAAGAATCGAACCATGGTATATTGGATTGTAGAACCATGCAAACAGACCAAGTGATCCCCAACCGCGCGCCCTGCTGGGCCGGTCCATGAGCGGCGAGGGACGCCCCCTGTTTTTTATTTTGTTCTCTTTGCTTTTTTTTGTTTTTCTTCTTTAGAGTAATTTAGTATTTCAAAAAAATGAAATTAGAAAAGAAAACATGAATTTTGGAAAAATGTTCCATAAATAATAAAATGTTTGGGGACTAATTTTTTCCATGATTTTGGAAAAATGTTTGTGTATTAAAAAACTGTTCGTGAATTTGAAAAAAAAAATCACGAATTCAAAACATGTTCATGAATTTTTAAAACAATGTTCACAAAAATAAAAAATCATCTTGAATAACAAAAAAGGTTCATGCATTTTAAAAAATCATCAAACAAAAAATATTCATGAATTTTAAAAAATGTTCATCGATTCAAAAATATTCACCGATTCAAAAGAAATATTCAAAAGTTTTAAAAAATCCCATCCATTCAAAAGAATTCATCTAATAAAAAGAAATCACCGATTCATAACAGTGTTTACAAGTTTCAAAAACAATGTTCGCAATAATTTAACATTTTTTGCGAATTTAAAAATGTCACGGTTTCATAAAAAATATTAGCAAATTCAAAAAATGTTCATGATCCTGAAAAAAATTCATGAATTGGAAAACAATGTTCTCAAAAGTTTAAAAGAAATAAAAACAAACTTTAAAAAAATAAAAATAAAAAAATAAAAATTAAATGAAAAGAAAAGGGAGAAGGAAGGAAAAAATATGAAAAATCAGAAGAAGAAAACAAATAAAAATAAAAATGATACGAAAGGTTCTAGAATCTTCAGATACCGAGTGGGGAAAAACTAGACTGGGCCGATCCATACTATGGACATGCGCTCTTGAGGGTATGCACTAGGTCGCTAGATAACGACCTACTCGCCGAATAGGAACAGCCGTGACCATTGACGAAGCTTGGGCCAAACGGCTCAACGGTCGTCCGAGTGAGCCGCTGCACTAGGGCCTCCGCCTATGATTAATCGAATCGTTTGCTTGGAAGCTCGCTCGTACGTTGCAAAGTTCCATTGCAATATACAGTATGTGGCTTTTGCAATTTAATACATGAACACAAAAGGCCACCCTAATATTTTCCCCAAAATACAATACAACAACAACCACGCCTTTACATGGCTCTTCCCATACTTCTTTCTCAGGCATATAACCATTGCTCTCAGCCGCCACAGCAACATGACACCGTCGTCGTCATCTCAAAGCATCTAGCCACAGTATCATCCTCAATGCATCGGAGCTTTCTCGATCGAATCCAGACACCACCAGGATTGCATTGACAAGAAAATTCCATTCAAATGAAGAAAAATTCTAACACTACATCGTGAGTGACAAACTTTGTTGTTTAATCTACATCGATTGCTGCAATCCTACACCGTGCCCAGTAATGTTTTTTACAATTACTCGCAACCATGTATTCACCTAGATGTCGCCAATCTCCTAGACATTGTTCCTTTTTCTATTGTTGTTGTTGGCTGTGTCACATGATCCGTGCCACCTATGGACGTGAACTGGATGTTGGCAATTTCGGCATCACCTTGCCGCGGTCATCGATATGTCATTCCAACATCAATTTTTGGTGTCACTTTGTTAGCCTTATATTTAGGAGTTAGATCAGGTGGCTTAAAAGCAACCTTAGACTAAAAGTGACTACAACGTGAATGTTCTTAGGAAATTAGACCATCAAATTTATTATTTTCTGAATGGCCTTTTAAAAGTACTTATCTCATTCTCGCATATGTTAAAAAATTCCATTATGCCTACCTTATTTGCATAATCGGATCCTCGAGCCTTGCACGATGTATTCTTTTTCTAGAACGGTGCCATCATGCCGGGATAGGTTTTCTCTCGTTGCAACGCACGGGCATATTTGCTACTAATACATATTACTGCAGTACATGGTACACCATCACATATAGTAATTTACAAATCACAAGAGGTTGTATGTATTGCAGTAGCACATATTTCAAAGATATTGTTCTACAATACCGGTACATGATAAGTTGTACATATTGAACCTTTACATAATAAGATAGTCGTAAATTGCAATGGCAGTTGCATTTATTGATTATTTATTCTAACAAACCAGTTAATGGTGTGTTGTTCAACTTAGCGCTTTGACAACGTGGCTTTATTTTGTGAGATCTTTCTAGAAACAGTGAGAATATTATTGTGCATTATATAACTCACTAGGCAAATACTTTTTATGGCATACAATAACTCACTTTATATCCAATCAAATGTGTTGCTTTTCTATGTCTGTTTCGCTACTAGTCCTTTGTTCGGGCAAGATAGTGTTTTATATTATCTGAAAAAGGATTTTTGCATTAACAAACTTAGTGTTCTAAACATAGGTTACCTGGCTCATAAAAAACTCATGTAGGCTTTCACATTGGACCTCATATGTTAGTTTATTGAGATTAGAAGTTTGGCATGAACATAAGCAAGGAGTCCGCATGGCAAAACTATATCCTCATATGCCCACACAAAAAGGATTCCCTATTTCTCCTTCTATGTATAGACGTGGGAGCATTCAGAATTTGGGAACTATATGTTTGATAATTCTTGCATCATGCCTATACAATGACTACAGATTAGTTCAAATGCTATGAATAAGTAGTTGATCTCAGAACATTTGTATCTCACCTATATGGCATTTCATTATTTCAAGGACTCGCCTGACAGCGCGTGTGATTGTTGAGGATGAGAAAGCGGCCATATTATACTATTCGAAGTGATGTCCTTTTGACTAGTAGTGTCTCCAACAAAAGAAAAAGGGCATGTTATTTCCAATTGGATTTAGACCTGCCATTTGTTTATGTAACCAACACAATGTATCCGCGAGACCTATTTCTCGCCCGTTGCAAGACGGAGCTCTGTCTCACCTTTGACGAGCGCGCTACGGGGTCAGCCAATTACTGTAGCTTCGGTGCGACTTTTCCCCCTTGTGGTTTTATTTATTGATTTCACTATTTTTGCAGGGTTATCTTACACTTTTTCTATTTTATTAGGTTTTATTTGTTTATTTCTTCGGTTTTCCCATATTTCCTTTGTTTTCCGTTTTTTATTTCCTTTTTTCTTTTATTTTTATTTGTAATGCATGTTTAATTATTATTTTCATCACATTGTACATTTTTGTATATACCAGGAACACTTTTCTTATACATGTTTAACATTTTTTTAATACATTATTTATTCATTTCCAATTATATATTTTGATGTTTACCTTTTTCATATACATCTAAAACATGTTTAATGCACGTTTATCATTTTCTGAATAAATGTTTAACATTTGTCCAATACGTGATTTGATGTCTTCGATTTCTGATACCCATTTTACGTATTTCATATATATCTAAAACAGTTTTATACATACTTAACATTTTCCAAATACATGATTAATATTTTTTTAGATACATCTTTTCAACATTTTTTTGAATATGTGTTAAACATGTTTCAAATGTGTGGTGAAACTATTTTAATGATAATTTTATAGTTTATAAAGTTAAAAATATGTGCAACATATTTTTGAAATGTGTGACATTTTCTAAATGTAACTTACTTTTTTGGGGTACAATTTTTCTCTGAATTACATGACATTTTTTACATTGTATATTTTTTGTAAAAATTATCATGCACGTTTTTCGCAAGGCATGAACATTTTATAAATATCACATACATTTTTAGTAGTACATTGTATAAACATTTTTTAATGTGTGATGAACGCTTTAAAAATGAACTAAATTATTATTTTTGTAATATATGTATTGAATATTTTTCAAAATATGAACCAAAGTTAAAAAGAAAAGAAAAACTCATGCATGGCATTAGCGTGACGAACCCACATAGCTACTGAGACAACCCACTACCAGCCCCCTATAGACAGCCCGAGCTACTGCCTCGCATTAAGCGAGACGCATTGCGTGTTCTGAACCCTTCCTAACTCCACTAGCTCCATAACTTCAACTTCTCGAGTGAGCTTATCACTGCACCCAACGATCCAAAATCATCCGGGAGGGACGCTAGGTTCTCCCAGCGCTATAGCCCAGCTGGGAGGCAAGAAGCCTATTGGGCGCCCCTTTGGGCTAGTTCTAGTTGGAGGCAGCCCAGTTTGGCAGCATAGTTTTTTACATAGTGGTGATGGTTTAGGCTGGTTCATCGCAAAAAGACACGAATAGGGCTGGACTGTACGTGGTGATGGCTACGGCGGCTATCTCGGTCATCAATCGCATCCGAGTGAACTCGCCATTGCCATGGGGTTGCCGCTCCTCGCTGGTGGCGGGACTAGCGGTGTTGAGCACGGGATCCGGTGGGAACAAGGTCGGGATGGACGGATCTGTAAGCGAAGAAGAGAATCCGGCCGCCGAGGGGGGAGCGGGCGTGGCGGCGCGACTGGCGGCGGCGGTGAGGGTTTGAGAGGGAGAGTCGTTGGGCGAATGGGCGAGGGAACGAGGAAAAGATTCGATCTAGAGGCTCTTTTTGTGCACGAGCGGGTACGTGAGGGAAGGTGTCAACGCCGAATCATTTTCCTCGGAGGTGGAAAAAACTTGTAAGTACTTGGAACTCTAGATTTTGTTAATCCGCAAAGCTCGGTTTTCCTTGCTTATCAAAAACGCACTTCCTGGAGCTAATCCGTTCGGTGGCGTTTTCACTTTGGAGGTTGTGAAGCTTGGACTTGGAGAGGTTCAGTAGATCGACAACCACTGATCTTGTTTGACGTCTGGCATGTCAGTGTAGTATTGGTATACACATTATGGGGAGCGGAAAATGCCAACGGAGGCAGAGCTCCGGGGAGATCAGTATTTCGAAAGAAAATCAAAAGTCATATTTTTAAACTTTCAAAAAAAAATCCACACAAAATTATATGATTCTGCACGCACGTGTGAAAAGAATCATTTGATTTTTTTGTGATTTGTAGGCTATACAAAAAATAAATTTCCGGCGCAACAACAAAAAAAACTCGGCCCATTTTAGAAATACTTTTTTTTCTGTACGCCACGTGTGGAAGTATAATTTTTGCACATACGCAGTATACATGTGTTCGAGTGTATACAATAATTTTCAAAAAAAAAATCATGCTGTGGAGATTCGTAATTTCCAAATGAGCTCCATGGAGCTCGGCCTCCAGAAGCCCTCGCACAGGCGTCGCTTGGTTGGGCCGGCTTGCGATACCTTTTGATACTTCGGCCTTTTTGCTATCTTTCCTGTAGTATTCTCGGTTTTCTCTTGTTTTTATCGAGTTGATGAATTTATTGATAAAAAGTGATTTTTTAAGTTTTAAAATAATTTTATTAAATTTTGAGAAATTTGAATATTTTTTACCGCAAATATGTTTTTGAAAGCATGAACATTTTTACAAGTTTGGGCACATTTTTCGAAAACTTGATTTAAAAAAACAATTGGGGAACATGTTTTGAAAACATGGTTAATTTTTGAAGAAAATATATGTCTTAAACGCGAAATATTTTAAAAGAATTGTTAACATCTTCTGAAATCACAAACATTTAAAAAAATTGGGATCATATTTTGAAACACATTGATATTTTTTATGTTTTGGGAACATGTATTGAATAGATTTTAGAGTGAATATTTTTTAAAAATTTGGAAACATTTTTTAAAGTTTTGAGAAAGATATTTGAAAAATGTGAAAATTGAAAAAAATGGGAACATTTGCTGGATTTGTGAATATTTTTATAAAGGTGAACATTGTTTGAATTGCTGGTCATTCTTTAAATTGTGATTTTAAAAAACTGAAATTTTTGACCACTTTATATTTAAAAAGATATAAATAAAATAGAAAAAGGAAAAACAAATCGAGAATCTTATAGAAGGTTTCCAGAAACTATAAAAATGTGAAGCTTCCTAAAACCGGAATCACCTTCCTTGCGTAGGCTACCTAAAATAAAGCAAACCCTATTCGGCGCTGCAGGTGCCAGTTAAGGGCAATCTTCCTAACCGGCGCCTACAGCCGTGTTAGCTGGGTTGGCCCATTTATCTGTTTACGGGGCGTCGGAGTTTCGAACACAGGATCTGTAGGTTTACGTGGCCACTTGGGCTAACACTACCGATGTGAAATATCCTTTTTATAATTTCTCCAGTTCGCAGGAAGCCTCCGGTTTTGGGAATCTTCTAGAAGCTTATAAACCGGTTTTTTCCAGGTTCGCTAGGCAGTTTTCTGTCCGGTTCTTATTTGTTTTTTTCTTTTTATATATTATTTCCTTTTTCTATTTCTATGAACTATTTTTAAAAATGATGAACCTTTTCAAATTTGATGAACTATTTTTCAAAAACTATGAACTTTCTTCAAATTCTATGAGCTTTTCCAAAATCGATGAACTTTTTTAAAAACCGACGATCTTTTTCAAATTCGATGATTTTTTTAGATTCGATGAATGTTTTCCAGAATCGATGAACTTTTTTCAAATTCGAATGAACTTTTTTCAATTTGATGAACTTCTTTTTTATATAATTCTGATTCTTTTTTCTTTTTTCTTTTTTCCTTTTTAAGTGATGTAAGAGAAAGCAAGGAAGAGAAAAAAATCGAGGGGAAGAAAAACTGTAGCGAATGTGAGGACGAGCGAAGGAGTAGTGGGTCGAGGCCCAATAGGGATCGCTAGTGTGTGCCAACTAAGTTTTCGGACCTGGCCTCTTCTTCCCTGCCCCCCTCATGGGTAGAGGAGGCATGGGTATCTTCAGACTTGGCCTCCGAGGGATCTCGGATGAGCAGGCCGCTCTTCCCCTTCAATTATTTATGCTCTTTGGTCGAGACCACGTGTGGTTCCTCGGCAAAGAGCACCTCGAGTTGAGGAGATCTTGCCTCCTTGGGCAGCGGCGCCGGGCACAACATTCGTTGCGCCTTGGGGATCCATTTCTAAGGAAGAAAGAATAGGTTTAATCATTCTAATAAGAGGGCTCTATGAAATAGAAGAAAGACATAATATGAAACTATATGTTGTGGTTACCTTGTTGGCACGTGTGCAGCGTCAAAGCCGCACTCCGCCCCCTCCTGGGGGAATTTGTTCTGGGACGGCTTGAACAGTGCCATCCACATCCCAGCCAAGGTGGTGCAGAAGAAGCGTTGCCTTGGCGGCACGTCCTCGGGCTTGTGAGCCCACATTGGGCTCGCCCGAAGCTGAAGTGGCAGGATACGGCGATGAAGCATGACGTCCACCAGCTTGATCTACTTCTCGTCTGCCAGAAATTTGATCCTCTTTTGCATCTCGGTCACCTCTTCGGGGTTGCCCAAATCCAAGCATTTCCTCTTCCAGGAGACAAGCCTCCTCAAAGGAGCCGTCGAGAAGGCTGGGACTTCGGCCTAGCCGCCGGCGAGTGGTTCGGTGATGTAGAACCATTCCCATTGCCATTCTTTGATCGTTTCTACGAAAGTGCCTTTGAACCAATCGACCTTTTGGGCCTTGCTGATCATGGCCCCTCCGCACTCTGCCAGTTCGGTGCCGCTGGAGTTCGGCTTGATATCGAACGTCCTCATCCATAGGCCAATGTGTGGCTCAATGGGAAGGAAGACCTCGAAGACGATGGCGTACATCACGAGGTGGAGGATGGAGTTTGGGGCTAGATGGTGGAAATCTAGCTCGTAGTAGAAGAGAACCCCGCGCACGAAGGGGTGCAGCGGGAACCCCAGACCTCAAATGAGGTGGGGAACGAAGATAACCCTCTCCCCCGACTTGGGAGTAGGGATATGCTAGTTTGGCTCTAGAGGATGGCAAGTGGGATCGGCGAGGATGTATCCCGCATTTCAGAGCTCCGTGACGTGGGAGCCCGTCCAGTGACCCTTCAGATTTGCGTCGACCATTGCTGAAGATTGGAACTGTGAGCACTGGAGGAGATGGGTGAATTTGAGAATGGATTTGGGCATTGGAGCTTAGGAGGCTGTGCACAAGGGCGATGGAATGGGAGCATGTGGAAAGTGCTATTGCTGCCCTTTGCTCTTATAAGCCTGTGAAAGGCCAAGAGTCACCCCTTGCTGCACCGTAAAAATCGCCATGACCTAACAAAAGATACCATTATGCACATGGGGTAAAATGAAATCTTGATGATATCCCCCTAAAATATGGCGCACGATCTCTGCCTTGATGAGACGTGCCAATGAGAAAACTGCCTCGGGCCACGATTCAAGTAACAGTAACCGACTTGCTTCAATATAGGTGGTGACGCTTCGGTAAAGTTGTCAGACTAGGGGGCATTGTTCCCACCTACGCGGTTAGCCTTCGAGGCTAAGTTATCCCAAGAATTTGGATATTTGAGAGTTGGGTTGGGGAAACATGTGGTTGGAAAGAGGTTCCTTTAAGGACGAGCTTGGAAAAGGTCGTGAATGTAAAAGAATCTCAGAATACATGGAGGATCATTTGAAGGGAGGAACTCGCCTGTCAAGGCGAAGACTCCAAAGCTGAAGTCATGTGTCCAAGGAAGATTGTCATCGCCGGCATCGAAGACCAGTTCAGGGACTACTGGTGGTGTCCTGTACTAGGGGGTACCAACCTAGTTAGCCCACAGTCCATGGGTCGAACTTACACCCATCGTTCTTACAAGGGAAGACTCCAGAAGCCTCGTACTTCGGCGTGATCAAAGTGGACTTTTCCAAAGACTTGACGTGTACTCCAAGGACTGCATTAGCCGTCATCATGTGTATCCCTAGATTGGCAACTGAGGGGTTTAGTCTATAGAGACCACGGTCACCATTACAACCATCTTGCCTTAGGGTAGAAGACAACTTACGATCTCGAGGTAGATCAAGCTTGTACTCAAAATACATCATCATAAATACAATCAAAGCATGACGTAGGGTATTACCTCTTCGAGAGGGCTCGAACATGGGTAAATATTGTCCCCTTCGTCTCTTGTTACCCATAGATCTGAGATCCACAGCTCGGGACCCCCTACCCGAGGTTTGCCGGTTTTACTATCGACAGTACCGTAGTCACTTCCTACCGTGCGGTGGACTTTGGGGTTTCTTAAATATTGTCTGTAACTAGGTGATCATAATGACAACTTGTAGGTTCATCAGAAAGTTTGACAAGGAACTAGATAGATCGAGAGTGGGATTTGCTCCTCCGACTATGGACAGATATTCTTAGGGCCCTCTCAGTGTGATGACATCCATCATCGTCTAGCTAGACACAATGACTATGTCACGGGGATGCCGGAACATTTCAATGAGAAAACAGAACAAAACTGGCAAGGAGATCAACGGTATAGTGAGCATGTGTATGACTCAGGAGGATACCGATGCAACTTAGGTTCTGTAAAGTATCATGAAGCAAAGGTAACATCACATGATAACCAAAGGTTCACTCGAATGTCATTCGTGTAATCATATGGATCGATATGGACGTCCACGGTTATGCTATCGATCATTGAACAAAGGGGTTTCGTTCATGTCTACGATTTACCGAACCTATGGGATCACAAGCTTAAGGTAATCATGATCTAATGAGTGTTAGTAGGACGAGAGTATCGAGGATTTATTTGTGGAATTGTTTCATTAATATTCGAAATAGTTTCGAGAGGAACTGTAGGCGTATCGGTGTCACCCGAAGGGTTTCGGAGTTTATCGGGCAATACCAGGTATTAACGATAAATAATATGTAGGTAGAAAATGTTTTCCGATATGTTAAATTATATATAATATACTCTTATAATTAAAAGACCAAAGGGTGGAGAGAGAATTGGGCCACAAGGGCCCATGTAGGGAAGGTGCCCCTTTCCCCCTTGAGGGAGGCCGAATTGGGGTCCTTCCCCCTTTTGGCTGGCAAAAGGAGGAGAGTCCTTCCCCTCCTTGTGGCGCCCCTCCCTCTCCTCTCAACCTATATATACTAGAGGTCCAAGGCACTTTTATCACACAAGTTTTGGAGCCTCCTCTAGTTCCTCTAGTTCTAGTTGGTCCTGATTGATCAATTAGAGCTTGACCTAGATCCTTGGATCCTCATAATTAGAAGCCTAGTGTGGTTCTAATCTCCTCCCTCTAATTCTCTAGCAATGATTAGCTCTGTACGGAGAAGCGCTTCCGGATCGTGAAGACTGTACGCTTGCAACCAAGTAGAGATGTCGTTCTTTCGGTCTTCCATTCGAGAGACGTCTACGGATCGTCATCGATCAACGGTTCGAAGGACTCTAAGTATGATCTAGACCGACTCGTCTACTTCCGTTGCACTCCAGAGTCGGTAATGATCGTTGATCCAAACCCTATATGCATCTTCATATTGTTCCTGGGTATTCGTAGGGTGATTTTTTTTGTTTTACGTTTCCAACAGAAAATGTAGGAGAAAAGAGTGGAGAAGCTAGAGCAGAGGTACAAACTCTTCTTGGATGTGCAAAGAGTGAGGATGTTGTTCCACTGGGAGAGGTTGAACATTGAGAAGAGAGGATAGACATCAAAATGGGAGCTTGAAAGTGCAAAGACATCGGAGACAATTGAGAAACAGAAGGTGAAGCTTCCAAGGGACACGACAGAGCTGAGGATCATGTTGCAAGACACTAGCCTCTTGGATGATGAAGGCAAGAAGTGGTTTCTCAATAAGAAGAAGAAGAAGAAGAAGAAGATTAACAAGCGCAACAATTGAGGTGATTGATTCATTTGTGTATCGCTTATGTATGACTTGTTGAATTTTTTTTGGCTTGTGTTGAATTGTTTAATCATGGTTTATTTTGGTTTATGATGAATTGGTGAATTGGTGATTTTGTGTCTTATATGATCTATATGCATGTGTTTTCATGAAACTGAGGGTATAAATATGGTAGGTGTGGTTGCCCGGACGAACAAATGAGGGGTTGGCTGGCGTTGTCTGCGGACGTTTCGGGGGTTCAATTTGCCCAATCCGTTTGAAGATGTCCTAATTGCCAATTGTTGCATAGCAGTACTGCCTCAAGTTGTAGTTATCATTGTCATATTTACGTCCCAAGCGGCATGTCTTTAAATTAATTACCCGTTACAAAATTTGTTATGTCGCTATCTCTATTCATTAAAGAAAACAATTGCATCTTACTAATCAGAAGATAGCATTTTGTAGATACAAATTGCA
>NC_041392.1:107628503-107732438 GCF_002162155.2 Triticum dicoccoides | reverse complement strand
CATGTGCAGCCGACCAGGATATCTTTTGGCCCAAAGTACCAATTTTTCCCTCAAGTTTTTCAGTGAAACTCATGCATTCCAAACACAGCTAGTAGGCCAATTAGTACTTCCAAATTCCAATGCTCGTTCTAGGAGTTTTAGTGTGGTTCTTATCAGAAGACATAGTTGAGTCCTCCCACTATGAATCTAAATGGCTACTTAGAGCATCTTCAATAGTCGATGACATACATGTAAAAATAATAAATTTTTAAATCACCAAGGCATAAAAACGGTGCTCAAAGAGATGATGTAGATGCAACGTTTTTACTCGAGTTTTGTTTGTGATGTAAAATAGGGCACCAAGAGATGCAAATGTGCATCACTTGGGCCTCTCGAGCAAAACGTGTGCACCTCCAACTACCGTGTGGGACATTCCCGCCGCGCTCCGGCTCCACCCGACCAACACCGTCGGCAATTTCCGTCGGCAAGACTGCAACAGCTGCTCGTCCATCCTCTCCTAAGTCCGTCGCGACCGCACCACCCTACCCCATCTCCCCAGATGGCCGCAAGAGGTCTCGCCACCGCGTTGATTTGGATCCGCCGCCGCGCAGAGTTTGGGCCGATTCAGCTGTTGGCTGGAGCGTCGGCGCCCGTGATGGCTCCCGAAGCTCGTGGTCGTGGTCCGGAGTAGGTCTTCGGGCCATCTGAGCTATCACGGGCATGTGCGCGGCCGCCACGACCAAGCCGAGGGCTTGCTGCTTCGGTCGGCGTCGCCTGCACCACCTCGCCAAAATTACGGGCACACCCCTATCGGCACGCGTCAACGAGGTGGGTGAGAGGCCTCTGTGACCGGCATGGCTACCATCTTCAAATATTGATGATGATTTGTTTGAGATGATTTAATATTTATTTGATATGATTTGTGATTTATTTTGAGATGATTTTGATGTCAGTTGGTTCAAATATGTATGAAATTGTGGAGCGGTTATTGTGTGGCTGCCCTATTTTACATCACCTATTGGGGCACTAGTGCTCTATTTTACATCATCTGTTGAAGATAGATGTTTTGATGATGTACAAAACCGCTTTTTGATGATGTAAATTTTACTCAAAGCACAATTTAATAATGTATTTTACACCATCTTCTATTGGAGACGCTCAAAAATCTAAAATTGATGGCACAATCACTTGCAGACGGGTGACTGATATGAATAGATTAATAGCAGTCAAAAACACATAATTAGCTCAAGAAATTTTGCAAGTTGCTAGTTACTCAATTTCTACAATTGAATCAAAGAACGTTCATCATTAGAGCATCTCCAATAGAAGATGCAGATTTGGAGATGTAAAAATTTACATCTCCAAAAAGTGCCTTTTGCATCTCTAGAAAGAGGCCAACTCCAACAGATGATGCAAAACGGAGATATAAAAGAACAACTCCAATAAAAGATGTAAACAAGAAATGTAAAACCGGCTACCGGCCGATTCACGCCTCCACCACGTGGCTTGGAGGCCCGCCGCTTCTTTGCAGGTGCCTTCAGCACGACGACGACCGGCCAGGGTGTGGCAAATCCGAGACACCGGCATAGTGTCGAAGGCCGGATTGGGGAAAGTTTGCGTGGAGATGGCGGGCGTGACGAGGTGGGTCAGGGCATCGGCGACGGAGTCACAGAAGGCGGCGAGGTCATCGGCGTCGGCCATGGTGGCGGTGAGAGGCAGGAGGCACACGAGCGACGGTCGCACAAAAACGAAAAGAAACGGCAGTTGACAGTTAGCACGTGGCTACCCTTTTTACATCTCCGGTCGGCATAGATGCAAATTTCATCGTGAGATGTTGTATTTTACATTTTCAGAAGGCAAAGATGTTTTTTTAAGATGCTTTGGGGCCTCGGAGATGCAAAAATAGTTAGTATTTTTGCATATACATCTTCTAGTGGAGATGCTTCTGTTGAACCAAACAATAAAATCAGGCTTAGGAGAAGAAGGATTAGACCTTTCCCCAAACAATCGGCTCGTTGCCCTCAGCCCCCGCCAGATCCTTCCTTCTTGGGCGAGCCGGCTATGGCGAGTACCGTGCAACGTGCTAAGCGCAGAGAAGCTAACTTTGGTGCCGAGAGCAGGCTACGCTGCCCTCCATAATACCAAAATCAGCAGATTCCAATCAGCCTACCGCACAAATTTAAATATCCTCCATAGTACTAGCACCAAGAACAGATAACAAAGCACAAAATATAACAAAGTCAGAGAGATGTCTGACATGTTTCCATTAACAACAAAAATTACATCGATGCCGCTAGGCGAACAGCTTATTACATACTGACGCAAATCAGCGGGCCTCCCTAAGCCTTCTTGGGGGACTTGGCGGCCTTCTTGGGCGACTTGCCCTCCTTGGGCACCTTCTCCGCCGTCCGCTTGGGGAGCAGCACCGGGTTGATCTTGGGCACGACGCCGCCGTGCGCGATGGTGACGCCGGCCAGCAGCTTCCCGAGCTCCTCGTCGTTCCTGACGGCGAGCAGCAGGTGCCTCGGGATGATGCGGCTCTTCTTGTTGTCCTTGGCGGCGTTGCCGGCGAGCTCCAGCAGCTCGGCGGCGAGGTACTCGAGGACGGCCGCGAGGTAGACGGGGGCGCCCGTGCCAACGCGCTGCGCGTAGCGGCCCTTCTTGAGGTACCGCCCGATGCGGCCAACCGGGAACTGGAGCCCGGCCTTGACGGACCTCGACACCGACTTCTTCCTGGGGCCGCCCGCCTTGCGCCCTGCGGCTCCCTTCTTGGCCTTCGCGCCTGCTCCGGTGGCTGAGACGTCCATGGCTAGCCGCTGATGCTCGTCGAGGCGCGTAAGAGAAGATGTTTGGTGCTGAGAGATTGGGATGGCGAGCTCTGGACTGGTGGGGAATGCGGCGAGACGGCCGGAGTATTTAAACGGTGCGGACGGCGGCCGTGGTGCGCCTGTCGATCCGTGGGCGTGGTGGTTGGGTGGTGGGATGGGGAGCGCGTGGACGGTCAAGATGCGGTCGGGGGAGGAGCGATCCGTGGGAAGCACGGTTGGACCAATCAGGTGCGAGGAGATTTTGGAGGCCGGAGAACTTTGAGCCTCCGTTTTCCCGCGTACGGTGAGGAGATTTCGGGGGAAGGGGTGGCAGCCAAGCGCTGATTTTCGCGGCGTGGGTGGGTAGGTGGCAACTGCCAAGCGTCACTCAGATATGATAGAGATCAAGCTCAACGAAAAGTATATGATAGAGATCGATCTCCGCAACGGAACGGACGCTATGGAAGCAACAGAACGGGCGCATATTTGGCACAGACACCATATGCAATGTGTGGGGCATGGTCCAACTCATTTTCGAGACTTTAGCAGGGAGGTTCGGAGTGCTAAGATATTGCGAGTAGTGGGCTAGATGGGTTCGGAGTGGAGTTGGTGGGGTTGCCGGTCTGTGGTGATCTACACCTTGTTGTAATCTCTTGTAAATATTTTCTGTCTTCTATAAAACTAATGTACTTCTTTGGCGTACTTTTGAAAAAAAATCTCCGCATAAATGGATGCAAATTTGTTTGAAAGATACGGGTGTGCATTAACAGAGAAGATTGAACAGGTAGGTTTATCGGTAAGGAGATCACGCAGATCATGCGTTGGATGATTCGATTGATGGACAACTTGATGTATAAGTCAAAGAGAGACGATTCCCTATGCATGGTGGTAGCTACGCACACATGGTAGCAGCTACACATCCTTTGGCATAAGTGCCTTTTTTTATATATGAAGTGTCAGCTTTCTTATGGCATTGGCACAATGCATTTTTGTTGTATATGAATTAAGTTTTCTTATTTCTCTTGTATTTTTTATTACCTTTTTTTTACAGAAGTGCCTTTTCATTGTGTAGAAAGGGTCTTTTCTCACTTATCTCAGTCTTTTTGCTTTCCTTTTTGGCAAATTATTTTCCATATATGTATTTCAAACTTCACATGTAAATGAATATGCAACATATTTCAAATAGTTATTGTGAACACATGTCACATATCATTTTATTGTGAAAATAATTATTGGGGATGTTGAAATGCTTTATGTTATGTATAGTTACTTGTGAAATGAGATATTCATAATCATATCTATAACTTTTTATGTGCCATGTGAAATGTTGTTTCAAAACTGCACTTGTGAATACAGTTTGTATCTTCATAGACCATAGTTGATATAAGGATTGAGTATAGCTTTTCTAATATATGTATGTATATTTTAATTCACATTTAAATTTCTATGTAACATATTTCATATCTGGATTGAGGATAGTTTTCCCAATATATATATTTGAAACTTTACATGTAAATGAATATGTAACATATTTCAAATAGTTACTGTGAACACACGTCACATATCATTTAGTTGTGAAAATAATTACTGGGGATATTGGAATGCTTTATGTTATGTATAGTTAGTTACTTGTGAAATGAGATCTTCATAATCATATTTATGACTTTTTATGTGTTATGTGAAATGTTATTTATAAACTACACTTGTGAAATAGTGGTATTACAATGATATAGACATATAAATTTTAACAGACCATTCAACCATCACTATTTATTATTTATGTTTAGGTTTACACTAGTAGAAAAAGGGTCAAATGTTCAGCTCATTAATCCCGGTTTGTATTTGAGCCGGCACTAATGTGACCAATAGTGCCGGCTCTAACGGCTAGGCGGACGGCGCTCATTAGTACCGGTTCGTGGCGAAGCTTTAGTACCGGTTCGTGGCACGAACCGGTACTAAAGAGGTGGTGGCCTTTAGTACGGGTTGGTGCTCCAACCGGTATTAAAGACCCCCCCCCCCCTTTAGTACGGGTTGGTGGCTCCAACCGGTACTAAAGGTGGTGGCCTTTAGTACGGGTTGGTGGCTCCAACCGGTACTAAAGACCCCCCCCTTTAGTACCGGTTGAAGCCACCAACTGGTACTAAAGGTGGTGCGCTGCCACCCGCAGTGCACAATGTTTAGTCCCACCTCGCTAGTTGAGAGGAGCTCGCACCGGTTTATAAGCCCCGCCGCAGCTACCGTGTCGAGCTCCTCTCTAAGCAGGCCTTTGTGGGCCTATTGCAAGTCTTCTGCCCTGTGGGGCCTACTGGGCCTGCATCCTGGCCCAACTAGAGGTTGGGTTTCTAGTCGTATGCAGGCCGTGCCGGCCCAGTAGGCGGGCTGTTTTTGCTTTATTTCAAAAAAAATCCACCAACCGGGACTAAAGGCCCCCAAGACCACGACGCGCCTCGTGCCACGTGATGGGCCTTTGGTCCCGGTTCGTGCTGAACCGGGACTAAAGGGGGGGGGGGGACCTTTAGTGCCCACCCTTTAGTACCGGTTCCAGAACCGGTACTAAAGGTCCTTACGAACCGGTACTAAAAGTCGTTTTCCTACTAGTGTTAGTAAATGATATAAATGATGCTTAAATAATATAGTATGATTTGTGATATTAGATATGCTTTCAACTATACTAAATGTACTAATTGTGGAATGCTGCTTCGCAAAAAAATTAACTGTATAACCATATGACATATGAAATATGATATTATGAAAAGTAAAATATAACATTTGTACTATTATTTAACATAAAACACATCTGAACAATGAATTGTCATGTACAAGAAATTGTGGAATGTTTGTATTTTTTAGTTCACATGTAGATTTACACGTAACATATTTCACATATGCATTGAGGAAAGTTTTCCAAATATATGTATTTTATATTTCACATGTAAATGACTATGCAACATATTTCAATTAGATATTGTGAACGCAAGTCACATATCATATAATTGTGAAAATAATTACTGGGGGAATTGAAATGCTATGTGTTATGTATAGTTACCTAACTTAAAACACACTTGAACAACAAATTGACCTGTACCACAAATTAGATCATACATCACAATTATTTCACTAATTCCATTTTTTTGAAATGTAATGCACGTAGGTAGTATAGCATGGAAGATGACATAGTCAATGATACATCTCCAATGTATCTATAATTATTGATTGTTCCATGCTATTATATTATTTATTTTGGATGTTTTATATGCATTAATATGCTATTTTATATAATTTTTGGCACTAACTTATTAACCCAGAGCCCAGTGCCAATTTCTATTTTTTCCTTATTTTTGAGTTTTACAAAAAAGGAATATCAAATGGAGTCCAAACGGAATAAAACTTTACGATGTTTTTTCTTGGACCAGAAGACACCTACGTGACTTGGAGAGAGGGCCAGAAGAGTCCCGAGGAGGCCCTGAGGGCTTGTGGGCCCCTCGGTAGTCCCCTAACCCTAATTCCAGCACTATATATTCTCAAATATTCCCCCTACATCAGAAGCATCCACCAAAATACTTTTCCGCCGCCGCAAGCTTCTGTTCCCATGAGATCCCATCTTGGGGCCTTTTTCGGCACCCTGTCGGTGGGGGGTTCGATAATGGAGGGCCTATACATCAACCTTGTCGCCCTTCCGATGAAGCGTGAGTGGTTCACCACAGACCTAAGGGTCCATAGCTAGTAGCTAGATGGCTTCTTCTCTCTCTTTGATCTTCAATTCAATGTTCTCCTCGATGTTCTTGGAGTTCTATCCAATGTAATATTCTTTTGCAGTGTGTTTGTTGAGATCCGATGAATTATGGATTTATGATCATATTATCTATGAATATTATTTGAGTCTTCTCTGAACTCTTTTATGCATGATTAAGATATATTTGTATTTCTCTTCGAACTATCGGTTTGGTTTGGCCAACTAGATCGGTTTTTCTTGCAATGGGAGAGCAGCTTAGTTTTGGGTTCAATCTTGCGGTGTCCTCACCCAGTGACATAGTAGGGGTAGCGAAGCATGTATTGTATTGTTGCCATCAAGGATAAAAAGATGGGGTTTATATCAGATTGCTTGAGTTTATCCCTCTACATCATGTCATCTTACTTAAAGCGTTACTCTGTTCTCTTGAACTTAATACTCTAGATGCATGTTGCATAACAGTCGATGTGTGGAGTAATAGTAATAGATGCAGGCAGGAGTCGGTCTACTTGTCATGGACGTGATGCCTATATTCATGATCATTGCCTTAGATATCGTCATAACTATGTGCTTTTCTATCAATTGCTCAACAGTAATTTGTTTACCCACCATATGTTTTATTTCAAGAGAGAAGCCTCTAGTGAAACCTATGGCCCCGGGTCTATTTTCCATCATATATTTTCATATCTATAAACCAAAAAAACCCAAAATACCTTGCTGCTTATTTATATTTACTTTAGTTTGCTCTTTTATTTATATTTTATACCTATCTCTATTAGATCTCACTCTTGTTGGTGACCGTGAAGGGATTGGCCACCCCTTTTTTGTGTTGTGTGCAAGTGTTTGTTCGTTTGTGCAGATGCATATATTGGGGACTTGCTTGTGCCTCCTACTAGATTGATACCTTGGTTCTTAACTGAGGGAAATACTTATCTCTACTTGTCTGCATCGCCCTTTCCTCTTCAAGGGAAAAATCAACGCAAGTTCAAGAAGTAGCAGTCAACGAAACGGGTGATCTCGCTGTTCTTCCCGATGATATAAAACATCTTATCCTCACTTTCATTCCATCCTAATAGAGTTGTCCAACTCACAATTGTTTGTAAAAATGGAATAATCCCATATGTAACAAGGTATTCAACAAGTTGTTAGTTTAGAGGAACAAAATACCACTGTTGCTTGGGGTATTCACCAAAATAAAAGATGTTTTCAGATTCCTGCCTGTGGGAGACTATCCTGTTGTTGAAGGGTTCAACTATTTTGAGAAGACATTCATGAATCTAAAAGAGAAACATGCCTTCCCTAGTTTGAGAATTGTGGATGTCAAACATGGCAAAGTACTTATCATTCATTCCATGGGAGAATTATTGCCACAGAAGAACCTGAAGATGAGTTGAATAGTCAGTCAAATGTTTTATGTGTTGCAAACCAAGACCACAATATTGATTCCCACAATTTACCTTTCAAAATAATTTGGATAGCCACTGGACAAACTATCACAAAGGTGTATACATTCACTTCTGCTACTTCATCTTGGGAATGTTCCATGTATGTTTTAGAAACAGTTTCTGGCGTAAAGTTTCGCCCAGGAACAATTATTGGTGATATGATTTATTGGGTGTTGAAGTTGAAGCATCAGTATAGATTCAGTTTAACTGGCGGTAGTACATCTTGCATTGAGACCCCACCAGTATTGGATGTTATGCTTCGGAGGAATGTTCATGTTTTGAAAATTGGATAGGATGATGTGGTTATTGCTACATTTTTTAAAATAATCATGTGGAAGATGCAATATGATGAAGTTGATGAGATTAGCTGGACTCCTTTTAAGCTAATATATTTGATGAACATCATACCCGCTCAAGGCAAAACACATGGATGTTGGACTCTATTTGGGATTATAGTTCATATTATGATGAGCGTGATGCAATAATTATTAGGACTGATAGTTGAATGTTTGAATTTTATATGGTGAATGGAACAACAACAAAGCTATTTGGACCGGGGGTAACAAGGGTAATCTATCCGTACAAGACTTTCTACATTCAAGGTATGCAGTTATTATTATAAATTAAATATCACAAAATTTATATTACTAAAGTAGTGTTATTATTCCAAAATTTAGGTGTATCGGGCGATGCAGGAGAAGAGTTGTGAAAGAGAGGATAACATCATGGAAATTTATGGGGAAGCACTTATATTCAGTAGTCTGATGGGAGACTTTGCTGAGACAGGTCTTGCGTTGTTCATGTTTCTTTGATTCCACGGCCTATGTTTGTAAGTGAACCACCCAAATCTGCCAAAAATAACGAAGCACCCAAATTAATCCTAATCCAATCAGAGTAAATCTCGCCCGCCCTGTGCCTACCACGCCACCCCATCTCGCATCCCTCGACCCAGCACAACCCAGATCTCACAGAGCTCCCTCGCTACGATAGCTACCTCCGCCACCAACCCGCTCTACAACAACAACTATGCGACGACTACAACTGCTCCACATCACTGGTGTAGCTTCCGGCCCGCCTGCTCAATTAAGTCGTGCTCTCAGTCGTCGCCCATCATGTCACCCCCATCGCCGGCCTGGTTCCCCGCCACACCCTACCCCGTCACCGTCCTTCTCACCGCATTGGTGTGCCATTTGGCTCATCAAGGAAGTATGCACACACATCATAAGCATCATTTGTACCCCCCTGATATGAAATCGCCTGAACTAGGGCTTGATTCACCACATGCTTGATTCATTTTTAACCAGTTGATTCTGTTTGTGTTGCTTTGGATGCAATGCTTGCTTCGATGAGCTTTGTTGAGTGTATTTATGTTACATCTGATGTGTAATGGATTGCAGTGTCATCTACCAATCTTGCTTAGTTTCTTATAGATTTCACGATAATATGATTCCCAATCTTGACAGCAATATTAGTTTTCTACATGATTTTAAATTTCCATGCTTCCATCCAAGTTTAAATCTGTCCCCAAATTACTATGTTTGTGCTTCTTAGTTATGTAGCATCTAAATTGCTATGCAAGTGCTCCTGGAATCTATAACTTTTGCTTCCAGATTCGCCCCCCCCCCAAAAAAAACAATCTATATGTTGGTGAGTAAAAAGTAAAAACATCATCCCCTTGATGGCATTCTTCATTCGTTTGATATTGTAATGAGAGACATGCTTCCGAGGAGTTTCCTGTGTACACATGATCCTTCCATGCTTCATATGTACTGATGGAATTTCAATCTCTTAGCTTCCTGGTGTAAATAATAAATATTTCTTCATAACTTAATTCTTATGTACACATGTATCTTCCATGCTATAGTGCCTCAGCCTCTTGACATGTTCCCTAGGTGTAACATGTAAAGATCATTTTCTTTAGAGCATCCATACTTCATAGGTGATTGTTCCATGTTTCTTATACATGTACAAATATAGCTACAATCATGGTTCTTAATTTAGTATATTTTTTTCTAGTGTATTGTTTTTTTATTTCCAAAGAAAACATGTATCATTATATTTCTCATCACCTATGTGATTTTTCGTTCTTGCAATGGTCCCATAGGGTTATGTAATTTAGCCTTTCATCGTAGCACGAATGCATATATTTAAACCTATAAGGATCCTGGGCAACTTGCCACCAGGAAGTTCCCCCCATTTGGCCTACGTTGGCCGTCAGATATGCTTTTCTACGCGGCTGAACCGTTGGATCTTCACATAAGTTAAACTAATTTTCACCTCGTAGTCATTTTTGTTGTCCAACAACTAGTGGGCTCGCATCGCACGTTGGTTGGCTAGGTTGCCCATTTTTTTGCGTGCAAGACGCATTGCCCAATCCGCACCGCGTGCTCCGCATCCTCTTGTTCCACTCCCGCACCAGCCGCCACACAACCCTAGGCCCGCTTTCCCTTTGATCCCCACAACCCCTTCTCATCCTTGTCGCTGCCTGCTACTCCCCCTCCACCACCGTTGTTGCTTCTCCACCACGCTAGCCCCTCCACCTTGCCTTCCTTCTCATTATTTTCTATGTGGTCGTCAGCAGCACCAGGTTCCAGATCGTACACAGGTTAGGTGAGCCCGATGATGGGCTGGGTCAAGCTATAGGGAAGAGGAAGGAGGCCGGTGATAGGGTGAAGGTGTAGTCCGGCCCTCGTGGAGGCGGCACCGCTGGCCAGGGGCGTGCTGGTTCGCCGGACACCATCCTTCTCAACCCGAGCTCGCCTCACCCTCGTGGCGGTGACGACTCACAAGTACATTGGATTAATCATAGTCCTTTCAATAAGTAAGAGTGTTGAATCCAACGAGGAGCAAAAGGAAATGACAAGCGGTTTTCAGCAAGGTATTCTCTGCAGTAGTGAAATTGTCGGTAACAGATAGTTTGATAGAAAGGTAATTTGTAACGAGCAACAAGTAACAATAGTAGCATGGGTGCAGCAATGTGGCCCAATCATGTTTATAGCAAAGGATAAGAACGATCTCTTATATAAAGCAAAGGGCTCTCGAGGACACATGGGAATTCTCATCAAGTTACTTTTCATCATTTAGTTGATTCACGTTCACTACTTCGACAATTTGATATGTGGGTGGACCGGTGCTTGGGGGTTGTCCTTACTTGAATAAGTCTCCCACTTATGGTTACCCCCTCTCGCAAGCATCCTTAACTACGAAAGAAGAATTATGATAAATCTAACCATAACATGAAACATATGGATCCAAATCAGCCCCTTACAAAGTAACGTATAAAGTAGGGTTTAAGATTCTATCACTCAAGCAACCCATCATCTAATTGCTACTTCCCAATGCCTTACCATAGGCCCCAACATGGTGAAGTGCCATGTAGTCGACGTGCACATAACACCACTAGAGGAAAGACAACATACAACTCATCAAAATATCGAATGAATACCAATTTCACATGATTGCTTATAGCAAGACTTCTCCCATGGCCTCAAGAACAAAAGTAACTACTCACAAATCATATGCATGTTCAAGATCAGAGGAGTATTGAATATCATTAAGGATCTGAACATATAATCTTCCACCAAATAAACCAACTAGCATCAACTACGAGATGTAATCAATACTATTAGCAACCCGCAGGTAGCAATATGAGGTTTTGAGACAAAGATTGAATACAAGAGATGAACTAGGGTTTGAGATGAGATGGTGTTGGTGAAGATGTTGATGAATATTAGTCCTCCAATGATGAGAGGATCATTGGTGATGTCGATGGCTTCAATTTCCCCCTCCCAGAGGGAAGTTTCCCCAATATAATCGCTTTGCCGGAGAGCAAAAGTGCTCTTGCCCAGGTTCCGCCTCGAGACGCGGCTTTTCGTCCCAAAAGTCCTCCTATGATTTTTTTCTAGGTCAAAACGCTTCATAAAGGAGAAGATGGGCACCGGGGGCCTAACAAGGGCCCCACAAGTCTACCAGGCATGCCCAGGGGGAGGGCGCCCCCTAGCTTGTGACTCCCTGGTGGGTCCCCCTCAGGTAATTCTTTCGCCAGTATTTTTAATATATTCCAAAACAATTCTCCATAAACTTTTAACTCATTTGGAGTTGAGCAGAATAGCCATCTCTGATAACCATCCCTTTCTAGTCTAGAATTCCAGGTGCCGACAATCTCTCTCTTCATGTGAAACTTGCAAAATAAGAGAGAAGGCATAAGAATTGCATCACAGAGTGAAATAACACTCCAAAATATAATAAATAATAGTACAAAAAAATGATGCAAATGGATGTATCAACTCTTCCAAGCTTAGACCTCGCTTGTCCTTAGCGAAAGCCGAAATCGATAAATATGACCACATATTTAGAGAGAGAGAAAGGTGTCGATAAAACAAAATTCTGACATGAAGGCATCATGATCATTATTATAACATCAACATATTATCGTAAAACTTCTCATGATAAAGTGACAATTTGTTCACAAGATAAAGTATGGACCACAAACTTCATTGAAAATTAACAAACTATGATTTCAGTCATTGATACAATTGTAATTTGTCATATTTTCAAAAAGAGTCTATGTACGAGCTTTGCTTAGCAAGTTCACATACTCAACTACATTTAGTCTTCTATGATTGCCGACACTCACAATATACTTATGGGGCAAAAGTTTCAGTCAGACACATAGAAAGATAGGGGCTTATAGTTTCGCCTCCCAACTTATTTACCTTAGGGGTAATGCCAACTATAATAACTCATGATCACCTACATCTGAATGGATATATGTGCCTAGATATTTCTCCAACACATGATGCTTGCCAAATAGAGAAAATAAAAATGGAATAGAGGAGATCACTTTTGACTCTTGCATAAAAGTAAATACATAAAGTAAAAGATAGGCCCTTCGTAGAGGGAAGCAGAGGTTGTCATGCACTTTTTATTTTTTTGGATGTGCAAAATCTTAATGCAAAGGAACATCACTTTTTATTGCCCCTTGTGATAGCGACCTTTATTATGTAGTCTGTCACTTTTATTTCTTCACCATCACAAGTTTGTACAAAGCTTATTTTCCCTTACAATAAAAGATCATACATATTTAGAGAGCAATTGTTATTGCTTTTGCACCGATGACAACTTAGTTGAAGGATCTTACTCAATTCATAGGTAGGTATAGTGGACTCTCATGGCATGAAACTGAGTTTAAGGGTTTTGGATGCACAAGTAGTATCTCTACTTAGTGCGGAGATTTGGCTAGCAAAGGATAGGGAGAAAGCACCACATGATGAAGACATGTACCTAGGGTAGGGACACGGACCTGACCAAAGAGTCTTACCCTAGGACACCCCTAGGAGAAGTCACCTTTTCCTCGACTCGAAGGTATCCCACTCAACGGGTTCAAGACACTCGACCAAGAAGCTATCACTCGACCATGAAGCTAGCCATTCGACCGAAGTCACTCCGCAGGCAAACGGTCGGGTATTAAGTAGTCTTTATGGTCATTATAGCACTTTACTAGGGGCGTTACTAGTAACGCCCAACCTTAAATGTACCTTAAACCCTGCATTACTGAGGGCAGGAGAGGGCCGGCGAACTCTATATAAGACACCCCCCTCCTCAGTATGAAGGGTTCGCACCCCTGTATCCATACACGCATAATCCAGTCGACCGCCTCCGGGCTCCGAGACGTAGGGTTATTACTTCCTCTGAGAAGGGCCTGAACTCGTAAACCTCGCGTGTAACAACTTCCCAATAGCTAAGATCTAGCCTCTCCATATTCACCCCCTACATCACTGTCAGAGTTAGAACCACGACAGTTGGCGCCCACCTTGGGGCAGCAGTCTTAGCGCCTGATTGGAGAAGTTGCGATTTTTTCGATCCCCCTTGATCATGGTTTCGTGCGGAGTTTTGGTGGAGGGCCGCGAGATCTGTCTCGGCGCGCTCACGTTCATCGCCGACGACTCCGCCTGGCTTCAGGAGACGCCACTCGACATCGACGCGCTCCCCGTGCGCGGTGTGACGCATTTCCGCGCATGCGTTCATGGCGTCCTCCTGCGGCAACCGTCGACCCAATATCGGTCGGCCCCCGTATCGTCTCCCCGCTCTGCCTCCCACCGGCGCAAGCGCTCCGGTCGGTCGAGACTTCAGAGGTGGGTGAGACATGTCGTGGCTCGCCAGTCGGCCACCCCGCAAGTCGCGGCGATCGAGCCCGACGAATCCCTCTGCGGCCTGTCCGACCTGTCGACTGGCTCCGCGGAGACCGCATCCGAGTGCGACAGCAGCGACCCAGCGGCTGAGGTTCTGGCGGTCGATGGGACGCACAGTCCTCCTGGTTTCCCTCGCGCTGGTGGAGGCGCGGGTGGGGGTGACCCGTCGCATCCCCATGATGAGTATCTCCCCGAACCTCTCACATCATTACAGCGAGAGGAGCTTCGCCGTCGGAACATGGATGCGCTCCACACTCCTATTGTCGGAGAAACCCCCGAGGCCCGGGCCTTGGAGAACGCACGCTTGGCTAACCTGGCCGAGCGCACTCGACTGGAGAATCTCCAGCGGATACTCGACGAGCAAGCGCGTCAGCGGGCTCCCAAGTCCAGTCGACGTCAGCAAGCTCCCGAGTCCAGTCGGCGTCAGCTCTTCCCGCCGCCGCAGGTATATCAAACCCCAGTTCAGAATTTGGCCGCTGCGGCCCGTATAGCAGAATCAATTCAGCCCTCCCAGTCAGAGGCGGGCAGAGGCTTGTTGCAGATCAGAGCACTGCTCTGGGCGGCGGGAAACCAGAATTCTGCTGTCTCTCAGTCGCGGAACAGGATCCACAGTCGATCCGTTGCAACGGGTACAGTCGAGTCGGCTCACAGCCCGAGATCGCCCCCAAGGCGTGAGGGAAGTGGCGACCGGCATGATCAGTACAGGAGGAATGAGCAGTATGATCACCGATTCGACCGTGATGATCGACGTCGAGTGCCAACCCCTCCCCCGAGGAGTGGGTCATATGCGCCTCGACAGCAAGATGACAGACGCCCTCATAGTGTCGAGCAGAGGATTCCAGTCGACCCCAGGGACCCAGGCTTTGACGCGAGGTCTGTCCTCGTTCAAGGCTTGGTTGACAAGAACAGGGCTCATCGGGAAGGCCAGAACAGAGATGCGCCCGCCAGCGGCAGAGCACGTGTTTCAGGGCCAGAGTGTTTCAGTCAAGCCATTAGGGCCGCAGTGATTCCTCCCAATTTCAGGCTGGCGACTGGGGTCAGCAAGTTCACCGGTGAATCTAAGCCTGACACTTGGCTCGAAGATTACCGAGTGGCTGTACAGATTGGTGGCGGCAACGATGAGGTGGCCATGAAGCATTTGCCTCTCATGTTAGAGGGCTCAGCCAGGGCGTGGCTGAATCAGTTGGCACCCAGCAGCATCTACACCTGGGAGGACCTCTCCTGAGTGTTTGTCACAACCTTTGAAGGAACATGCAAGCGACCTGCAGGCCTTACAGAGTTGCGGTCTTGCGTGCAGAAGCCGAACGAAACCCTGAGGGAATACATCCAGAGGTGGATCACACTGCATCACTCGGTTGAGAATGTGCCAGACCATCAAGCAGTTTGTGCCTTCAAGGAAGGCGTTAAATACAGAGAGTTGAATTTGAAGTTCGGCCGAACTGGAGAGATGTCTCTGAATCGGATGATGGAGATTGCCACCAAGTACGCTAATGGTGAAGACGAAGATCGACTCTGAAGCGGCAAGCTCAAGGCAGTCGCCCAAGAAACCGGAGGAAACTCCAGTCGGAAATAGAAGCGGAAGGCCGAGCCAGCCGCTCCTGGGGAGGCCCTGGCCGTAGCCCAGGGAAACTTCAAGGGAAAACCCAAAGTCCCCTGGAAGCCCAAGAAAGTCAAGGATCAAGATGGAAATGATGTTTTGGATCTGCCATGCCACATCCACACCAAGAAAGATGAAGAGAGTAATTTCATTTACCCAAAGCATACCACTCGACAGTGTTGACTCCTGATCCAGCAGTTTCAAGGCAAACAACCCAAAGACAAGGAAAAAGAGTCGGACAGAGTTGAGGACAAGGAAGACAGTGACGATGGATACCCCCAAGTCAATTCCACCCTGATGATTTTTGCCGATGTCGAGAGCAAAAGTCGACTGAAAGTCATCAACCGTGAGGTGAATATGGTCGCTCCGGCAACACCCAGTTATCTGAAGTGGTCTAAGACTGCCATCACGTTCGACCAGTCTGATCACCCTATGCACATTGCCACCCCTGGGAGGCAAGCGTTGGTGGTCGACCCAATTGTCGAAGGCACTCGACTGACCAAAGTCTTGATGGATGGTGGCAGTGGTCTGAACATACTGTACGCCGAAACTTTGAAAGGAATGGGCATTCCGATGTCCAGACTAAGTACCAGTAACATGAGCTTCCACGGAGTCATTCCTGGCAAGAAAGCCGAATCACTCGGCCAGATTGCTCTTGATGTGGTTTTCGGTGATTCAAAGAATTACCGCAAGGAAAAGTTGACATTCGAGGTTGTGGACTTCCAGAGTGCTTATCATGCCATTTTGGGCAGGCCAGCTTATGCGCGCTTCATGGTCGACCATGTTACGTGTACCTCAAACTGAAGATGCCTGGCCCTAAAGGGGTAATCACTGTTACAGGCAATCGGAAGAAGGCAGAAGAGTGCTTTCAGAAAGGCTCAAAGATTGCAGATGCTCAGATGGCAGTGGTCGAGCTGCAAGAGTACCAAAAGACCGCCGATCCGAGTGAATTGCTACGGGCCAAGAAGCCTGCTTCAGAGTCAGCTTTTCAGTCGACCGGTGAAACAAAGACGGCTCACATTCACCCGACCGACCCCGACGCTACTCCGACTCACATCTCGACGACGCTCGACTCCAAATAGGGAGAAGCGCTCATCCAGTTCCTCCGTGAGAACTGGGACGTCTTCGCATGGAAGCCTTCTGACATGCCTGGAGTTCCCAGGGGGCTGGCTGAGCACCGTCTGCGAGTTGACCCGAAGTTCAAGCCTGTGAAAGAACATCTTCGACGGTCCGCCGTCCAGAAGAGGAAAGCCATCGGCGAGGAGGTGGCTCGGCTCTTAGCAGCGGAGTTCATCCGAGAGATTTACCACTCCGAGTGGCTCGCCAATGTCGTCATGGTCCCCAAGAAGGACAAGTCACTTCGCATCGGCATTGATTTCAAACATATCAATCGGGCCTGCCCGAAAGATCATTTCCCTCTCCCTCGCATCGACCAGATAGTGGACTCGACTGCGGGATGTGAGCGTTTGTCTTTTCTAGATGCTTATTCAGGGTACCATCAGATCCGTCTGTATGGACCTGACGAGATCAAAACGGCTTTCATCACCCCATTTGGGTGCTTCTGTTATGTCACCATGCCCTTCGGCCTCAAGAATGCTGGAGCCACGTTCATGAGGATGATTCAGAAGTGTTTGCTCACTCAGATCAGTCGGAACATAGAAGTATACATGGATGATATTGTGGTTAAGTCACGGAAAGGTTCCGACCTACTGACTGACCTTGCTGAAACCTTTGCTAACCTCAGGAGATATGATATCAAGCTCAATCCATCAAAATGCACATTCGGAGTTCCAGGTGGAAAGTTACTCGGTTTTCTCGTTTCCGAACGAGGAATCAACGCTAACCCCGAGAAAGTTGGCACCATACTCCGGATGAAGCGCCCCGTGCGTATGCACGATGTCCAGAAGCTCACAGGTTGCTTGGCCGCTCTAAGTCGATTCATTTCTCAACTCGGTGAGAAAGCGTTGCCTCTTTACCAACTGATGAAGAAGTCTGACAAGTTCGAGTGGACTCCAGAAGCTGACGCGGCATTTGCAGAACTCAAAGCTCTACTCTCCACCCAGCCGGTGCTTGCTGCCCCAATCAGCAAATAGCCTCTGCTGCTGTACATTGCGGCCATGGGACAAGTTGTCAATACAGTACTCACGATCGAGCGGGAAGAAGAAGGAAAGGCCTTCAGAGTTCAGCGCCCAGTCTATTATCTGTCTGAAGTTTTGACCCCTTCAAAACAAAGATACCCTCACTACCAGAAGCTTGTATATGGGATTTACATGACCACGAAGAAGGTTGCACATTACTTCTCTGACCACTCCATTACAGTCGTCAGCGACGCCCCACTGTCAGAGATTCTGCATAACAGAGATGCAACTGGTCGAGTGGCCAAGTGGGCGATTGAACTCCTTCCCTTAGATATCAAGTTTGAAGCAAAGAAGGCTATTAAGTCCCAAACAATCGCAGATTTCATCGCCGAGTGGATTGAACAGCAGCTTCCGACTCAAGTTCACTCGGAGCACTGGACCATGTTCTTCGATGGATCTAAGATGCTGAATGGTTCCGGTGCTGGGGTAGTTCTAGTCTCCCCCCAAGGAGATAAGCTCAGATACGTTCTCCAGATTCACTTTGATTCCTCCAACAATGAAGCAGAGTATGAAGCACTTCTGTATGGGTTGCGCATGGCCATTTCACTCGACGTCCGTCGCCTCATGGTCTATGGCGACTCAGATTTGGTGGTTAATCAGGTGATGAAGGAGTGGGACGTCAGAAGTCTGGCTATGACTGGTTATTGCAATGCAGTGAGAAAGCTAGAAAAGAAATTCGAGGGGTTAGAGCTTCATCACATCCCCCGACTCAAAAATCAAGTAGCTGATGATCCGGCAAAGATAGGCTCCAAGAGAGAAGCCATTCCCAGCAATGTGTTTTTGGAGCACATCCGCTCGCCGTCAGTCCAGGAGGATCCTTTCACAGAAGAAGCCCCGCAACCGAAAAGTGCCACAGATCTGACTGAAGTCGAAGTTCCTGCTGTGGTCGACCTGATCATGGAAGTCTTGGCAATCACTCCCGACTGGACGATACCGTACATCGCGTATATCCTAAGGAAAGAGCTCCCAGAGGATGAGGAAGAGGCTCGATAGATCGTCCGCCGATCCAAGGCCTTCACAGTCATAAAGGGGCAGTTGTATAGAGAAAGCGCGACTGGAATCGGTCAGAAGTGCATAACACCAGAAGAAGGTCAGATGATCCTTGATGATATCCACTCGGGGACCTATGGCCACCATGCGTCCTCTCGGACCATTGTGGCTAAAGCATACCGAGCGGGATTCTACTGGCCTAGAGCAAATGAGATGGCAAAAGAGATAGTCGACAAGTGTGGAGGGTGCCAGTTCTACTCCAACATGTCACACAAGCCTGCATCAGCCCTGAAGACCATTCCACTCGTCTGGCCCTTTGCTGTTTGGGACTAGACATGGTTGGTCCGCCGAGAACAGGCAGAAGTGGTTTCACTCATGTGCTTGTGGCAGTCGACAAGTTTACCAAATGGATTGAAGCTAAGCCTATCAAGAATCTTGATGCTTGCACTGCTATCAGTTTTGTTAGAGGGATAACATTCAGATATGGAGTCCCGCATAGCATCATCACTGACAATGGGTCAAACTTCGATTCAGACAAGTTCAGAGATTTTTGCGCCTCTCAAGGCACTCGAGTCGAGTACGCATCGGTCGCCCATCCCCAGTCGAATGGACAAGCCGAAAGAGCAAATGGTCTGATTCTCAAAGGACTAAAGCCTCGACTGATGCGTGATCTCAAGCACGTGGCAGGTGCTTGGGTCGACGAGCTTCCGTCAGTTCTGTGGGGATTGAGGACCACCCCTAACCGGTCGACTGGAAGAACTCCATTCTTTCTGGTTTACGGAGCCGAAGCGGTTCTGCCAAGTGATCTTCTTCACAACGCGCCCCGAGTCGAGCTTTACACCGAAGATGAAGCAGAACAGGCCCGGCAAGACGCAGTCGACCTCCTAGAAGAAGAGAGGGAGATGGCCATGATCAGATCGACCATTTATCAGCAAGACTTGCGTCGATTCCACGCCCGGAATGTGAAGAGTCGAGCCTTCCAAGAAGGAGATTTGGTCCTCCGAGTGGATCAACAGAAACCACACAAGCTTGCTCCTACTTGGGAAGGCCCCTCATCATCACCAGAGTCCTCCACAATGGAGCGTATCACCTCTACAATGTTGATCGCCAGATCGACGAGCCACGAGCTTGGAATGCGGAACTACTCCGCCCCTTTTACACTTGAGCTCTCCCTTGGACGAGATGTAATAAGAAAAGTTCCTGCTGTTCGTTTTTATCAAAGGCAAGAGTGTTCCATTAACTGTTGTCACTTTTGTTTACATACGAAATCCCCCAGTGGGTGACTTAGCTGCGAATCCGTTTTGCCTAAGTTTGAAAAAATCCTACCGAGTGGAGAATAAACCTCCCACCCGGGGGCTTAGCTGCAGCCCAGTGCTCGCCTAAGTGTTTAAAAAATCCTACCGAGTGGAGAGCGATCCTCCCACTCGGGGGCTTAGCTGCAGTCCAGCACTCGCCTAAGTTCTCTCACTTAGAGACTTAGCTGCAGTCCGGCGCTCGCCTAAGTGTTTAAAAAATCCTACCAAGTGGAGAGCGATCCTCCCACTCGGGGGCTTAGCTACAGTCCAGCACTCGCCTAAGTTCTCTCACTTAGAGACTTAGCTGTAGTCCGGCACTCGCCTAAGTTTGAAAAAATCCTACCGAGTGGAGAGCAAACCTCCCACCCGGGGGCTTAGCTGCAGTCCAGCACTCGCCTAAGTTCTCTCACTTAGAGACTTAGCCGCAGTCCGGCACTCGCCTAAGTTTGAAAAAATCCTACCGAGTGGAGAGCGACCCTCCCACTCGGGGGCTTAGCTGCAGTCCGGCACTCGCCTAAATTCTCTCACTTAGAGACTTAGCTGCAGTCCGGCACTCGCCTAAGTGTTTAAAAATCCTACCAAGTGGAGAGCAAACCTCCCACTCGGGGGCTTAGCTGCAGCCCAGTGCTCGCCTAAGTTCAAGACTCGACCCAATCCGCGAGTCGACTGCTAACTCCCCCTTCAGAATTGCGCCGCAAATACAAGGTCATTCCGAGTGAAGATCAAGTTTCACTCGACGAATCAAACCATGAAGATGCCCGACGAGAAATCGATTTCGGATAAAGCCTAAAAGGTCCCAGACCTCAAAGTACTCGAGCCCGCGGCTCGGCAAAGTTTAACTGTTACAAGTCCACTCGGCATCCCGAGGCAAATTTAAGGCAGAGTTTAACGGTTACAAATCCACTCGGCATTCCGAGGTAAATTTAAAGTTTTTCACTCCTCAGGAGGAGGACTGGAAGGGGCGACGAACTCATCCAAGTCGATCCCATCGGCAATACGGGTGGCAGCGGCGATGAAGGTCTCCATGAAGTCTTGAAAGCTGTGCTTCCTGGTATTTGCAACTTGGATGGCCGCCAGCTTTTCTTCTCGCGCCTCCTTGCAATGGACGCGGACCAGAGACAGAGCGACATCAGCACCGCATCTAGCAGAAGATTTCTTCCATTCCGCCACTCGACCTGGGACTTCGTTAAGTCGAGCCATCAGAGACTCGAGGTCGTTCTGAAGCATCGTCCCAGGCCAGAGTGATGTGTCAATCCGCGACATTGCAACTTTCAGCCGAGCCAGATAATCAACGACGCTGGTAACACGAGACTCCAGTCGGAGCACGTTCATGGCAGCCTCGTCCTTCATGAGAGAATTGGCGGGATCCAAGCCTGGCTCCACTCGACCGGTTTCCTCTTTGAAGTTCTGGCAGAATTCTGCGAACACGATTCAAGAATAAGGCAGTGGCCGTACGCGGGCTCGGCAACTACAAGACATTCAGGTTGGAATAATTACCTTCGAGCATGACGAACAGCTTCTTGGCGAGCCCTCCGAGATAAGCCTCCAGATCTTTCGCCTTCCCCGCCAGCTCGCCCGCCTTGTCGTGCAGAGCCATCTTCTCCTTCTTCAGTCGACTGGCATCTCGATTAGCTATCTCAAGAGCAGCTTTCAGTCTGGAGTTCTCCTCTTCAAGAGTCCCGACCGAAGCCAGCTTCTCTTCTGCGAGCTTCGTTTTGCTCGAGGCCTCCTTCAGCGCTTCCGCAAGGTCTTGATCCTTCTTCTTCAGAGCCTCCTCCAGTTTATCTGCGGCGTGTCGAGTGGAACCAACATCAAGAATGGACAGGAAAGAAAAGCCACCTGTTAAGAATGGAGAACCTCACCAGCCATACCTTTTGCCTCTTCTTGCACCTTCTTCAAATTCTCCCGAGCAAGCTGCAAGTTAAGGTTGAGATGGATCTGCTGATTCTCCAACTCAGTATAGCGAGCTACAAGTTCGCAAGATTTCTGCAAAAAGAAAAACCAGTCGACAGACATCCAAGATAAGTTGCTTCCGAGTAACTCAGAGACAATGATGACATTTCTAAGACCACAGCCGAATCAAAAACATTCGACAGTAGTCGGGGACTACACCCAGTGGGTGCACTCAGCGTGCCCCCACTGTTTTTTTTAAAAGGAGAGAAAAAGTCGACTGCCCGCAGTCGACCGGATACAGTTCCACTCGACCTGGCCCGACCAAACCGAGTGAAGAAATATAGCTACAGCAACACAATGTAAAGACTACAGTCGACTGCCAGCAGTCCACCGTAGTCTCGGGGACTACACCCAGTGGGTGCACTTAGCGTGCCCCCACTTGTCCAAGGATTGGCAGACACACCCAGTGGGTGTACAGATACAAAGATCTTCGGAAAAGAGACTCTCCAAACAGCATATCATAACAGACCAAGTGTTGAGTCGACTGACCTGGACGTTGCTCTGAAGAGCCGAACTCGCGTCATAGGTTGCTTGGCTGGCCTCCCGAGCCATCTTCACTTGCTCCGTCATGATCCCCGGCTGGCGTATAGCCTCCTTTGCAGCAGCCGCTTGGTCCTCAGGGACGGGGTATGTGGCAAAAAGCGAAGACGGATCCGCAATCGACGATGAGGGCCGCGCACTCGCCAGGGGAACGGCGAAGGTCACTGAAGCCCGAGTGGCGTCACCACCATCCCGAGCCTCGGCCTCGGACGCCGGAGCAGATTGGTGGGGGGTCTTGTCAGTCGACGCCCTCTTGTGCCTCCTCACTCTCAACGGTTCGTTATCTTCATCGTCCGGGAGGTCGATAACATGAGGAGGAGCTACAAGGAAAACATTCAATCGACCAAAGTCACGATAAAGGTTCAGTCGACTCAAAGGCAGGACGTCAGCAATCGTACCAGGGTTGGAGGTAACAACGTCCTCCATCTCTTGGTCATCATTCCTGGCGGAGACCTCAGAAGTAGCACCGCTGCAAATCTCGAAAGTCAATCAGTTGGCTCAGTGAATTGACCAAGGATCCGTCCACGGCCGACAAAGGAAAGCAAGTCTTATTATTACCCGGAAATGGTAGGAACAACTATCTTCATCTTGGGCAGAGCCTTGGGCGGCTTGGATGGCGTCGCTTGTGGATGCTTGGGAGCCCTCCCAGTCGGCGGAGGAGAAGAAGTCCGAGGGCGTTTCGACGACTGCCCAACAGGAGCAGTCGCCTTGCCACGTTCCCGCGCTGGATCGTGGGTGAGCTTGGATCGCCCCTTCGGACGGGGGAGGGGGGGGGGTTCAACCTCCTCCTCCTCCCCTTCGCCGGAGAAGATGTCGTCGCCTCCCTCTCCCTCACCGTCAGACTCCCACTCGCCTTGGTCATCCCCGCTCTCGCCTCCGCTCGCCTCCCCTTCCTCAGTCGACCCCTGTGCCCCGTTGGGCGTCGAGTACATCTCGGTGGTCGCCTGGAAAACAATAGACAAGATGAAAGTCAATCGACTTATTCAAAAAAGACCAATACAGAAGACAAGATATCAGTCGGGAGCACAAAGACATACCTGGTCCACCTCATACGAGTTGTCGAGTGGGGTTACCCTCCTGGCTCCTCGGGGGTTGTCTTTGTTCCCCGTGATGCTCGACAGCCACCCCTCCACCATCTCGTCGGTGACCTCCTCCGGGTGGACCCGAGTGGTGTCGTCAAGACCGGAATACAGCCACATTGGGTGGTCGCGGGCCTGGAGCAGTTGGATGCGCCTTTGAAGAAAGACCTCCAGCAGGTCCATACCAGTCACGCCCTCGCGGACAAGCTCAACCTCTCGACCTGCCAGCACCTTGACTTGGGCCTTTTCCTCCGGCGCGACTTTCAGAGAGGCAGGCTTCTCGGCTCGGTCGAGGGAAAAAGGAGGAAGACCAGTCGACTGTCCGGGGGTCGCCTCGTCCTTGCAGTAGAACCAGGTCGACTGCCAGCCACGGACCGACTTTGGGAAGGTGATAGATGGAAAACAACTCTTCCCCCTCGTCTGGATCGCCAGGCCCCCACACAGCTGGATCACCTACGTCCTCTTGTCACTCGACTTAGCCTTCTTGACCGATTGAGAACGGTAGGTAAAGATGTGTTTGAAGAGTCCCCAATGGGGTCGACAACCCAAGAAAGCCTCACACATGGAGATGAAAGCAGCAAGGTAGACCATGGAGTTGGGAGTGAAGTGGTGGAGCTGCGCTCCGAAGAAATTCAGGAAACTCCGGAAGAAAGGATGGGGCGGCAGAGAAAACCCTCGGTCGGTGTGGGTGGCTAGGAGCACGCACTCACCGTCGCGGGGTTGAGGTTCGATCTCTCCCCCCGGAAGACGCGCAGCTTTGTGGGGAATGACTCCCCCCTCAACCATGTCGTCGAGATCCTCTTGCCGGAGCACCGACGGCATCCAGTCGCCCTGGATCCAACCTTTGGGCAGAGCGGTCCTAGAGGAAGATCCGCCCTGAGCTGACCTCTTCCCTTTCCCCGCTGCCACCGCCTTCTTCGAGCGCTCCAGAGCGGAGGTCTTGCTCTTCATCATCGTCGCCGGCGAACTCTCGCACGGGCCTGCTGCGCTGGGGCGGGAACGGAGGTGGCGGAAGGACTTGCGAAGGGAGAGAGGCGGAAGAAAGGAGGAGAAGAGAGCGCACTGCTTGGAAACCCCGAGCCGGCGATTTATAAGGGACCGCTTCCGAGTGGCTGACTGGTAGGCCCAGGCTATCCAGTCAAATCCCGCATCAGACGCGCGCGCACTACGTGGCAAAAAAGGTGACAGTGGGATCAAGGAGCTTCCGCTTTATCGCTTCCGATTACTGCGGCCGCTCCTGTCCCGCGCGCTTCCCAAAATCCGAATCCCGCGACATCCGCGGGCCACAAAAACGACTTGTCAAAATAGAAGACCCCGATCGCGCCGGCGCTCGGTATGTCACAAACAAAGAAATTCACTCGACGAAAGGCCTGGAATGGATCAAGGTGACTGAAAAAGGTTGGCAATGTCATCTGTGACGATTGACCCAAAACAAGGCGCTCACGTAGCCCGAAGAACTAGTCAGAAAGATCTCCAACTCTTTCCCCACTCTAACCTCGATCCATTCGGGGGCTAATGATGAAGACATGTACCTAGGGTAGGGACACGGACCTGACCAAAGAGTCTTACCCTAGGACACCCCTAGGAGAAGTCACCTTTTCCTCGACTCGAAGGTATCCCACTCGACGGGTTCAAGACACTCGACCAAGAAGCTATCACTCGACCATGAAGCTAGCCATTCGACCGAAGTCACTCCGCAGGCAAACGGTTGGGTATTAAGTAGTCTTTATGGTCATTATAGCACTTTAGTAGGGGCGTTACCAGTAACGCCCAACCTTAAATGTACCTTAAACCCTGCATTACTGAGGGCAGGAGAGGGCCGGCGAACTCTATATAAGCCACCCCCTCCTTAGTATGAAGGGTTCGCACCCCTGTATCCATACACGCATAATCCAGTCGACCGCCTCCGGGCTCCGAGACGTAGGGTTATTACTTCCTCTGAGAAGGGCCTGAACTCGTAAACCTCGCGTGTAACAACTTCCCAATAGCTAAGATCTAGCCTCTCCATATTCACCCCCCTACATCACTGTCAGAGTTAGAACCACGACACCACATGTTAGAGGATCCATGACAATATAACTTCTATGCGGATATAAGCAAACATAACTCATTACATTGTCTTCCTTGTCCAATGTCAACTAATTGGCATAGAACATTTTAATGAGTGCTCAGAATCACAAAACATGTCCAAGATAGTATATCTATATGTGACACCTCTCTTTCTTTATTACTCCTCATGAATTGCAACAATGACCAATACTATGTTTGTCAACCTTCAGCAAATTTCATGCATTATACTTCTTATATGTGAAGTCCTCACTCCTCATGAGATTAGCATATGATCTTTTTATTTTCTTTATTCTTTTTCATCTCTAATGTTGAAGCAAGAAAGCGAAACACTCAACTCAAACTAATCTTTATTATATAATTCTCGCACTCGATTACATGGATAGATCACGAAGCAAACACTCAAAAACTAAATCATACTAAAAACTTTTTATTCATCTAAATCACAAAATAACTAAGGGATCGAACTAAGATAGATAATGATGGTAAAAAAGCTGATAGTGATACAATACCGGGGCACCTGCCCCAAGCTTGGCACAAACCAAGGGGAGTGCCCATACCCATGTACTCAAGTTTCCTTCTTTGGTGGTGGTGGCACTGGTGCACATCAGTCCTAAACAAATGGTTTTTACCCCTTGCGACGGCCTTCGGAACCGTCGCCAAGTGAGTGTGTGCGATAGGGGGTCCTTCCCACACGACCCAGAAACCATCGGGGACATGGAACAGTGATCCAGAGGCCTTCCAAATGTAACCGTGTGCGATGCAGCACACACTAAATTCTTTCGCACGTGTGGTATCGGTGATTAAGCGTTTCTAATGACGCAGTGAAACCATACGGTCTGTAATAACGAACCATTTGGGAAACTGTATGTAAGGCACACGGGCCAACATATGAACTATGTGTGATTTGTGCCCTATCGCACACGGGTTTTATGCGTAACCCGTCTGCCATGCTAGACTCCATCACAAACATTTTCCAACAATTACCGTCCGTGATAATGTTCTATCACAGACGGTTCAGGAGCCCCTTCGCACACATACAAGTGCTGTAGACCATTTGTGATTTGTTAGGTATCACCGACGGTTACCGCAAGAGTGACGTGTGCTTTTCGTTTGGGATCCCACACGTTTCCTAAAAAAATACGACTGTGATTGTATTTTGCATTGGGCACGGTTTACTCCCAGTTCTCGTGTGCGATAACACGATATCACAAACGATTCCGGAGAACCTACGCACACGTAGTAGCGCTGCGAATCATTTGCGATCTATTTTGTATCACCGACAGTTCCAATACGATTCACGTATGCTTTCCGATGTGGATCGCACACACTCATTTACTTGAACCGTGTGCGGAGCAATTGCCAGGTTAAAACAAAAAAAATTCCATTTTGAATCGGCACGCAAAAAGCAAATTCGCCACAATATTCAATTGAACAAATAAACATAAATATCCCATTTTGAATCGACACACAAAAAACAAATTCGCCACAATATTCAATTGAACAAATAGTGTCCATAGGAAGAACATTCATCAGATTTCGCAACAATTGCAATTGAACATATGGTAGCTAAATTCCAATGATTTGTCCACACATATATGCATTACATAATTAATCATAGTGTACGAAATATGAAGACCTCATCAGATGGAAAACAATGGATCCATGCGTTATATGTTTAGCGGCTAACTCTTACTCAATGTTTCAGGAGAAGGCATGCTAAAATCTTCATTACCACCAGTGGGATTGATGTAGTGATCCAGGAAGAAGTCGCTGATAAATCTCTGAACCATCAGCAATTCACCAGCCGGGAGTGGTTCAGGGGTCCTCGGTTTTAAGATGAGCTGCAGTATTTTTAAGATCAGAATGTGCCATATGAGTGGAGTAGAAGATATTAATTAAGATAGACTTACTGGTACTAATTCGTGAGGATCATCACAACTATCAAAAGATTTGCAGATGGAGATCATGTGTCTCCAAACATAGTATCCACAAAGGTAGGTCCCTGCTTCTTGCTGAGGACACTGAAATTTTTTGTACAGAATTAGTCATGTATTTGTCCTATTAGGAACAACCTAACCGGTGTTAGATGTATTATTTTTTCTTTGGACAAAATAGAAAGATGTTTATTTAGAAGCTTGAACATTTGACTAGTGTAAGGAAAGGTATTTGCAGAGTGTTGGATAAATTTTCTGAAAATAACGGATTTCAGTGTGTTACCGGAGAAACAATCTCGTGTTGCAGTGGTAGTTCCGTCTTGAACAGGTTCCCTAGTTTAGTTTTCCATAATGCGAGCACACTACAAATGATGATGAATTTTGACAACCTCAATTATTGAACCAGACATGAATGCAAATTAGTTTCAACATCATAGAATTCAATACCTATCCTGAATTGCTGAAGATGTGTCAGATCCTGAGCGTTTGTTGACTCTCTGAGAGAATCGATATAGTAAACTATGTTCTTGTTTGGGACAATGAATACCAATATCCAGTGATTGCTACATATTAAGAAATCGATGAACTTACGAATGATGTCAAAATCTGAAAGACAATTAGTGTATGAGTGGTTGTTTGCTTGACTTACCCTTCATGATATGGCCAGACAAATGATTCTGCATGGGACGTGTTTTCGAAGATATGGACGACCGTGTTAATGGCCCAGTCCCGTCGGTCCTTTTCATGTAATGCCGTGCCATTTGCTAATGCAGGATCTATGAAATACACACTCTCACTTTGTCTTCCTTGTGCGTTCAATCCCCTGAGAGGAATAAAATGCAGTTAGCTGTTTATCATTTATAGCCTTGTATGGAGAAGTTGATCAGAGTTTGTTAAGTACTTACAAAATCACACATCTAACAAGAGTGACATCGAGCACGTTGAAGTTGAAGAAGAGATGTAAGTCCTTGAAACTCACAATGATGGAACTAGCATCTTGTCGGAAATGATCTATGTTGTACTGGACTAGCAAATAGTGATGACCTTCTGACATTTGATCTATGCAATATTCATGTAACCCGCGGCAACTGGAGCTGCACTCATCAAAGTATTCGCCAACAAGAAATGGCTGGCCATGGACGTAATTGCGTGCTTCAAGTACGTCTGCTTTTCTTTTAGCAAGCAACTATTCTACTTCTTCATCATCCATGGCATCAGAAATAATATTACTCCCCGATTCGAACAAGCTATTGTTAATTTGGTTCTGGGCGATGAGTGCTTTAAGTAAGAGGCAATCGTTCTCTTTTGCCAGGACTCCAATTCTAAGTCACACCGATCTAGCCTGTAACACCTCATATCACTTTGCGGCCTCACGCACGGTATCCCCACGGGTGTCGCCTTACCATGGCCCGGGACCGTTTGCGCCTTTTGGCTCATGTATATGATAGTGTCGCTAGCATCCATATGACAGAGAACCCGGGCCGACATGACTAGTCGTGAACCCAAAGTGGCACTAACTTATGGGGACATGCATACATGAATCAACATCGAGCATGTCGGCCAGCAGCGTGTGAATCCAGGCTGTAGCACTGGGCTAACAGGACTCCGGGAACCCGGGCTGTAGCAGGCTAGGCAGGACTCTCGATGTCACCGCGTGACATTTCCCCGAAGGGACAGACACAGGAACGAAGTGAATCACACGCCGGCCAGTCAAGTGCTCCGGAGCAGTAGTGCTGGGCTAGCAGGACTCCGATGAACCGGGCTGTAGCGGACTACTATGGATCATGGAGGCACAAGACTACATTTACCCATAAGAGAGGCTACCAAGGATAAACAACTAGGTTGTCGGATCCCACATATACCATTTCAATCATACACACAATATGCTCGATATGTGTAAATACAACATGGCATCACAACATAACTGTACGACTCAAGTATTTATTCATTAGGCTCCGAGGAGCGAGATATTACAAACATGGGTCTCATGACCCAACATACAGAGCATACAAGCAACAAGCACATGCGGAAGCTTAACTTGTCTGAGTACAGACAACTACAAATGAAGAAGGCTCAGAAGCCTGACTATCTACAAGACCCTCCCAAGGGTACAAGATCGTAGCTGAGGTAACAAGCTAAACGTCGAAGTCCACATGGAACTACTGGCGAGACTAAAGTCTCTCTGCAAAAACATAAATTAAGCAAACGTGAGTACAAATGTACCCAGCAAGACTTACATCAAAACTATCTACATATGCATCGGTATCAATAAAGGGGTGGTGGAGTTTAACTGCAGCAAGCCAGCTTTGACTCGGTGGCTATCCTGAACTACGACTGCAAGTAACTCTTTTGAGGTGGCGCACACGAGTCCACAAATTCACCATACCAATACACCACTATTGTCGGGTGGTAGGTGCGACATATGCCAACGGGTGGCTTATCATTGTGGGAGCCAGTAAAACATCGCCGGTGCCTGGAAACGGGATGAGGCGAAGACATGCACGCCGGCGAATCTTACCCAGCTTCGGGGCTCTCCATGGAGATAACACCCCTACTGCTGCTCAGCGGGGTCTCCGCATGATCACTAGATGAACAAGTAGCTACATGATGCTCCTTGAGCTGTTTGGCAAGAGGAGGGAGAAGGGCTCTGCTTGCTCTCTTCTCCTCCCTACGTGGTGTCTAAAACTAGCAGGGACCAACCCTTTGCATGGGTGTCCCGGGGGGTTTATATAGGCCTACCCCCTGGGGGTACAATGGTAATCTGGCTGGGCGTGGGGCCCAGCCGTCTGTGTCTTCGCTCTCCGGCTTCTGCGCCGGTTGCTGGGGCCCTCCGGCTGGTGGGTCCCGCTGGCTACCGGCTCCTTGGTCGACAGGCAGGCCCCACTGTCCAGGGCCTTGTCAGTGGCTGGTTACTGTTGCTCAATCTTGGTGACGAGGGCTTCGCCGAGGTAAGCATGGCTACAGTGCTGCCGTCCGGCGGGTGACCACTGTAGCCTCACCGCGTCTTGTCTCCTTAATGGGGCGTCTCCTTCGAGGGGGTGGCAAGCCGGCCGGAGAGAGCCGGCTCCGTCTTGGGCCGACTGGGGGAGGCCAGGCCGCCTTCGGGTGTCTCTCTGCCCGAAGGGGCCCACCGCCCGTGGGCCGTACTGGTAGCCCGTCGTGGATGACATCAGGGTCAACGTGGCAACAGTGTTGTGTCGGACGGGTCATGGCCACCTGTACGGTGCACTGTGCTAGGCGCGCTCCAGGATTCGGGGGTGGCAGGCTTCACTGTAGCCACGCCCCATCACATCGCCGTTATGTGGATGCAGACTTTGAGGGTACGGTCTCGACCGCTTTATGGGAGCCGGCTCCTTGGAGTCGGCCTTCTCGCAGCCGGCTCCTCGGAGCCGGCCATCCCGCGGCTTTCTTCATGAGGGCTTAAGTCGGGCCGCCTTCCAATAGCCGGCCTGGGAGACAGCCAGCCAGGGGAAGGCGGCCCCATGTCTTGGGTTCTTGAGAGCCGGATCAGCTCGTAATTTTTGCAGAAAGGCCAGGGGGAGCCGGCTAGGCTACCCGTGGTCACTTACTCCGACAACTATGGATCCGCTCCCATCTCCCTGCGAGAGCGCCATCCATAGCACTCACGCTTATCTTGCGAGTTTTAGAGTATCCACTTTCACTTGTCTATGAACTATGCAAGGGGTCCAAGTTTCCATATCCGAGGAATCCGGCTATTCGAATAGATAATGATAACCCTGCAGGGGTGTACTTCTTCACACACGCTCTCGCCACTTATCGCCTGTACACGTCATGTACCCCGGCAACCTTCAAGCGGAAGCCGGGCGAGGGAGTCGGCCACGACCTGACTAACCAACAAGTCTCTAGTCCAGGTTTATCGCCTATTCGGGTTCCATCCGCAAGGAAATCCGGCCGGGGTGTCGCTCACGGCCCCAAACGATGTGTGCAGGGTTCCCAAGCTCACCATCCGGGTGCCACTTGGTACACCGTGCCACTGTGCCTAGTCTGTCCCAAGCCCACCTATACCGGGTGCCACTTGGTAGACTACTAACACTACCTACAAACACCAGAAACTAGTTGCAACTCCTAGATAGAGATCGAGTTGATTAATAAGCCGAGAGGGGTCGAGTTACCGGAACCCAATGTGTGGTAGTAACTGTTCATGGATCACAAACACAGAACTCAGTTCCTGAGGACGGCTGCAATGAGACAACCCACCATGTACTCCTACATGGCCTCTCACCGCTACCCTTACCAAATCGTGTTCACACACTTAGCTCTCAACGGTAGGACATATTCACCACGTTCCAATTCATTCCTGATGAATCAGACCTACCTCAACTCTAAGCAATAGCAGGCATGACAACAAGCATGAATGAGTAGGCACATCAGGGCTCAAACAATTCCTACTCATGCTAGTGGGTTTCATCTATTTACTATGGCAATGACAGGTCATGCAGAGGAAAGGGGTTCAACTACCGCAACATGTAACAGTTGAATCTATGTTGTCCTAATGCAGTAAAAGAGAGAAGGAGCGACAGAGTGGGATTGTATCGGAATGAACAAGGGGGTTTTGCTTGCCTGGCACTTCTGAAGATAGTATAGTTCTTCATCGGTGTCATCGATCAATCGTCGGAACCACGTCTATCGGGGGGGGGGGGGAACAATCACCGGTAAACACAGAAAGAATACAATCAATGCAATGCAACAATATGATGCATGATCATGACATGGCAATATGTTGTGATTTGGGCTAATGCAACAGAAAGTCATTTTAATTGAAGTGGAATTCAAAACTACATCAAATTCCAACTCCAAACCTATTATGAAATTTTCCCTAATCATGTTTCATCCTAAAAAGTGAGGTTAACTTGCTCAAACATGCATGAAAGTTGTACAAATGGATTCCTTGAATTTTTCTCATAATTTTTCATATATAAATTATTTCATTTGGAGTTATAGATAATTTTCTATGATTTTTAGAAGTTTTGGGCATTTTCTGGAATTTCCTGAATTATTTTAAATCCAGAAAATGTTAGCTGCGTCAGCATTGCGTCACCGTGACTTCAGCTGGTCAAATGGGCGCCTCCAGGTCAAACCTGACCAGTAGGGCCCACTAGTCAGTGACACATAGTCAGCTATAGAGGCTGACATGTGGGACCCGGTCAAAGCTGACGTGGCCAAGTCAAAGTTGACAAGCGGGGCCCACTAAAATTAGTGCTAATCTAACAGAGAGTTAAACTAATTAGTTTAGGCACTGGGCCCACATGTAAGTGAGTAGTGTGGGGGTGATCAATGGGGTCATTAGTGCTAATGAGGCCACGTCGACATCGCCGGAGTTCGGCCGGCTGCGACCAAAATGACGGCGGCGCAACTCGGGTTTGAGCTACGGGCGGCCACACAATGCGCGGAAGGGCTCTACGGGTTCCTGGCGTTGCAGCGCTTCTAGTGGTGGTGGCGGGTGGTGCTGGGGTGGCCGGAAAGTGGCCGGCGACGAGCTTTAGCGGCGGCCGGAGCTCGGGCGAGCTCGGGTTCGAAGCTGAAGTGGGCGTGGCGATGTGAGCATAGCACCTACGGCCTCTGTGTGGTGCGGTGAGCACGTGGGTGTGCTCGGTTGGGGGCTACAGTGACTGTAGCCACGGCGGCGAGGGGCTCATGCGGCAGCGTGATTCGGTCGTCGGCAAAGCGGCGACTATGTCGAGGAAAAGAGCACGGGAGAGAGGGGAAAGAGGCAGGGGCTCACGGCGGTTCGTCTGAAGGAGACGGTGAGCTCGGGGGCGGCCTGATGGCGACGTACGGGCGACGGTGATCTCGGTCAACCCGAGGTTGAAGACGATGGCGTGGAGGCGATGCAGGACGTCCGTGCTCGATTCCTTCGGCTTGGGGAGGCGGAGCTCAACGACGGTGCTGGTGGACACGACAGAGGGGTGAGGAGATGGCTGTGGCCGCGGCAGTGGCGAGCGGCGGCGACGGGCGTGTTCGGGTGGACGCGCGTGAGAGAGACAGAGGAGGGAGGGCGCTCGAGGGAGAGAGAGGGAGAGGTGCAGGGGGGTCGCATGGCGCTCGTAGGCGCGTCAGGGAGAGGACGGCAAGCAAGCAGGAGGTGGAGGCTCAGGCACGGGCGCGTCGACACGCCTCTGCCAGTAGGCAGAGGTTGAAGATAGCGGTGCCCCTGGTGGGCTGGGCCGCCAAGTGGGATGGCCATGTGGGCTGCCCAGGTGAGTGCTAGGTAGGCCTTTCCCTTTTTTTGTTTTTCTATTTTTGCTATTCTGTTTAGATTTAGTTCAGAGACCAAACCATTTTTTTATTCTGGAAATTATCATTTGGCTAGATATAATATATTCAGAGCCACTCACCATTTTCGAGAATTATTGGATCATATTAAATATATAGCAAATATGAATCCAATGCAAATAATTATTGGATTAACTCAAATGGCCAAAAATAAATATTTCTGTCTCCTAAAAATATTGGTTTGAATTTTACCTCTTGCCAATATTTTTTTACAGAATAACAGGAACATTTCCTTGGACTCATTTGAAAAGATTTTTAACGTTGACTATTTCTGAAGTGATTTCTGAGGGTTTCAACTAACCTCAATTCAAGTTTCAGAATTTAGACATGATGCATGGATGCTCTCTTATGCAACTATTGCAAACAATTCTAGGGCTGTGACAACTCACCCCCACTAAACAAGAATCTCGTCTCGAGATTCAAGTCGTGAGGTAGGAAGACAGAGCGACACAAGCTAACACAATCTTCACGATCCAGATGTCCTTCTCGAGGATGTTGATTCATTGCTTCATATTGACCTTGACGTCTTTGCTTTCGAGATCTTCATCCAACACGATGACGACAGAAGGAAACTCTACATGAAATGATTTCCTCGAAGAACGAGCACTCAAGATCAACTCATGGAGTGAGACGTTGAAACTTCTCTTGAGTTGGGACACAAAACATACATCAAGACGGATGGATAGTAATGGATGGTGAAGTTCGATTTGGTAGGCAACTATTCCACGCTTAAGAAGATGGCGGATGGGTTCAAAGTAGCAAGGAGATAATTACCACGATTCCATAATGTGGCACCCTAGAGGAGGTGACTCGTAGGATTATTCCCTTAAGTGGCAAAAAGAATTACTTTTGATCCATAGATCATTGAAACTCTTCATACCATCTTGAGGCAATTCTTAATGGTACGTTTGAAGGAGTTCGAAAGAATGACATACTCGGCTAGGGTGGACGATGTGGACTACCTTGTTATAGGCAACGTGATGGATGATTTTGCTTATCATCGGAGATGGATGGGACCCATGGTAAGCCCACTTTTGAAGATGATCCTGGACAACAATTACTGGGGTGCAATCTGGGAATAAAATGCAAATGCTGGGAATGGCCCAAGCATCATACCTGCCTGAGATTCAGATCTGGTTGGTAACAGGATATCTCAGACAGCATGTCTGGAAAAAGAAAGGTAGCAACACAAATCGACAGGATGGCGTTGCGAGATTCTCGAGAATGAACTACGATAGCAAGCTCCAAAACATGAGCTGGTTCTGCTACAAACATGTGGACACGCTGTCCCAGACAAGCATGACCACATGGTAGTCTTACAACGAAACACTACCGAGTTCTAGTTGGGAACCATCATCGAGGATATAGGAATCTTGTACATGAACTAGTATTCGCACATCAACTCCTTTTTCTCGAAAAAATTAATCAGTGGATTGGTGTGCTAGGAACACATATGGAGTGGAGGCGGCCAACCTATCAAACCATAGAGCACTTCGCACGTGCATGACTAACCTGGGATGATTCCAGAGGAGGCAAAAATAAACTCTCTTGAATTCACGGCGGCAACTTGCATCGAATGCACATGAATTAGAGGAAGTCACTTCTTTCATCCAAACATATGCTTCATGAGCTAGCATGAAGAAAATGCTTACGAAGTTTCCAACACTAGCTTAATGTTTAACACGAATCATGGGGGAGACAAGATGCTCTTGATGGGCTCAACAGCAACTCATCGGAATTTCCATATCACTGGACTTCCACCATTATGTGAACAATGTGATAGTACTGGTCAGACCAATATATGTAATGGTGTATGCTCGAGGAGTCAACCACGAGTAGACAACATTACGGATATCGTTGGTTCTGATTTGATTTGACGATAGCCCACACTCAAATCAAAGATTGGATAAGATAATAGCACCGACAACTGATCACGAGGATCAATCGAGGAAGATATCATCTTTCTTCAACGCCCACACACACAAGGATATCCCTTAGTGATGAACTAAGTCGGACAAGCTTTCATCTTCCAACTCTCCAAGTTATTGTTTAGCTTATCAAACTAGTTCAGGGATATCCAACACAGATTCTTGGAGAAGGGGTGGTTTAGAGGAAAACCAACTTGATCACGAACTCAACATAGCGGTCAGGTGACAACCTGGTTATACTCCCGAGAAGATATACGGAAAATCACGAACCACCGATATGTCACTAAGCTCGAGAACAATCTTGCTTTTCAGAGCAAGACGATATGATCAAATAAGCAAGGGATTGAATAATCCTCACTCATTGATCGAGGAGTGCACCAAAAATAAGGACTAGGTAGCACGATCAATCTTAGGATGATGATTCAATAACCAGCACGCTAAGAGTGAGAGTATTGTCCATTAACTACCAAGCAACAAGGTTGCTAGTAGTATTAATTTCACACATCACAGTTCACTTGTCGGCATTCCGGTTACAACAACATGGGACCAAAGAATGAATAATGATGGCGAGAAGTATCACTCCGTCAAGAATTCATAAGAGGTGGTGCAATTCTCATGACATTCTTGACATAAGGATGGTAACACTTCAAGGTAGAACAGAGCAAAAGCTGGATTGGCATTTTGATCCACGGAATACAACTACTTTGACCCAATCCTCGAAGTGGACAAGGTACTGGAGTTTGTTTCTCCTAGTCATTTCAGAATAGAATGGCTTGACAGACCATAAGAATATGAGGTAACAGTGAGCATGAATGCATAACATGCTCTTGACTATCAAATGATAGACGGAGATCAGGATAACAACTAAAGAGGGACAACTCAATGGAACATATATCTTTCTGAGTTGTGGATGCATAGATTAGTATGTCAAACAAGTTCAACATATTTCTTCCGGATAACCCATGCAGAAGAAAAGGGACTGGCTGATTCACAATATGAATGGAGTACTCCTCAAGAGCACCCTGGTTGTGATCTTTTGGTTCAAAAGAACTCCTGCCATGATGGTTCATGCTATTGGAAGAATGAGATACCACGGACCTCGAGGACTATCGCAAAGGTTACTAATATCTTAAGGGAACTAGCGAATACTAACAACATGAAGTAAGTAGGGTGAATCTCGGGTTCAGAAACCCGGGTGTAGAATACCTACTACTAAGTAGCATCACGGGATGCTTTCAAGAATGATGGCCGGAATCATCACACTAGGAACACAAAACATGGCCATATTACTGGGTGGTTCTCTAAGATGCCTAGGGTCATAATACTAGCTCCAACATATATGTCAAGGCAATGGAGTACCTCAACAGACCATTTAGTGTGCTTAATCTGGGACATCAGAAACGGGAAGAAGGAACTTGCAAGTGCATCAGACTCTTTAGAAACCTGGGATGACTCGGACAGCATAACGGCTGTAAATGCTCAAAAATATTTGAGACATCCTGCAAAATAGTGGCATAACCACTCATAAGCACAATATCAAGATTCTGAGACCAACTATGAACACACGGAAGTAGTAGAAACTGATCTGGGGCTTAAATCCATCAATCCTATAAGTCTCTATCATAGCAACTCGTCATCCTGATAGATAGATGAGAAGGCCTAGTTTCTTAACCCCGTAGAAAAGACGAGGATGACTCAGATCAGAAGGACATAAGGTAAAGGAGTAAAAAGAGCCTTATGTTCCCTTCCACAATCAATTCCCTTATATAACTAAATCATTTCTAGACTCGACTTCGACCAGTTTGGCTTGGTAATCTTATAGGCAGTCAGGCTCTGATACCAACGCTGTCAGGACCCCGATTCTAAGTCACACCGATCTAGCCTGTAATACCTCATATCACGTTGCGGCCTCATGCACGGTATCCCCACGGGTGTCGCCTTAACATGGCCCGGGACCATTTGCGCCTTTTGGCTCACATATATGATAGTGTCGCTACCATCCATATGACAGAGAACCCGGGCCAACATGACTAGTCGTGAACCCAAAGTGGCACTAACTTATGGGGACAGGCATACATGAATCAACATCGAGCATGTCGGTCAGCAGCGTGTGAATCCGGGCTGTAGCACTGGGCTAACATGACTCCGGGAACCCGGGCTGTAGCAGGCTAGGCAGGACTCCGGATGTCATCGCGTGACATTTCCCCGAAGGGACAGACACAGGAACAAAGTGAATCACACGTCGGCCAGTCAAGTGCTCTGGAGCAGTAGTGCTGGGCTAGCAGGACTCCGGTGAATTGGGCTGTAGCGGACTACTATGGCTCATGGAGGCACAAGACTACATTTCCCCATAAGAAAGGCTACAAAGGATAAACAACTAGGTTGTCGGATCCCACACATACCAAGCATTTCAATCATACACACAATATGCTCGATATGTGTAAATACAACATGGCATCACAACATAACTCTATGACTCAAGTATTTATTCATTAGGCCCCGAGGAGCGAGATATTACAAATATGGGTCTCATGACCCAACATACAGAGCATACAAGCAACAAGCACATGCGGAAGCTTAACTTGTCTGAGTACAGACAACTACAAATGAAGAAGTCTCAGAAGCCTGACTATCTACAAGACCCTCCCAAGGGTACAAGATCGTAGCTGAGGTAACAAGCTAAACATCAAAGTCCACGTGGAACTACTAGCGAGACTGAAGTCTCTCTGCAAAAACATAAATTAAGCAAACGTGAGTAAAAATGTACCCAGCAAGACTTACATCAGAACTATCTACATATGCATCGGTATCAACAAAGGGGTGGTGGAGTTTAACTGCAGCAAGCCAGCTTTGACTCGGTGGTTATCCTGAACTACGACTGCAAGTAACTCTTTTGAGGTGGCGCACACGAGTCCACAAATTCACCATACCAATACACCACTATGGATCCGCTCCCGTCTCCCTGCGAGAACGCCATCCATAGCACTCACGCTTATCTTGCGAGTTTTAGAGTATCCACTTTCACTTGTCTATGAACTATCCAAGGGGTCCAAGTTTTCATATCCGAGGAATTCGGCTATTCGAATAGATAATGATAACCCTGCAGAGGTGTACTTCTTCACACACGCTCTCGCCACTTATCGCCCTGTACACATCATGTACCTCGGCAACCTTCAAGCGGAAGCCGGGTGAGGGAGTCGGCCACGACCTGACTGACCAACAGTCTCTAGTCCAGGTTTATCGCCTATTCGGGTTCCATCTGCAAGGAGATCCGGCCGGGTCCCCAAACGATGTGTGCAGGGTTCCCAAGCCCACCATCCGAGTGCCACTTGGTACACCGTGCCACTGTGCCTAGTCTGTCCCAAGCCCACCTGTACCGGGTGCCACTTGGTAGACTACTAACACTACCTACAAACACTAGAAACTAGTTGCAACTCCTGGACAGAGATCGAGTTGATTAATAAGCCGAGAGGGGTCGAGTTACCGGAACCCAATGTGTGGTAGTAACTGTTCATGGATCACAAACATAGAACTCAGTTCCTGAGGACGGCTACAATGAGACAACCCACCATGTACTCCTACATGGCCTCTCACCGCTACCCTTACCAAATCGTGTTCACACACTTAGCTCTCAACGGTAGGACATGTTCACCATGTTCCAATTCATTCCCGATGAATCAGACCTGACTCAACTCTAAGCAATAGCAGGCATGACAACAAGCATGAATGAGTAGGCACATCAGGGCTCAAACAATTCCTACTCATGCTAGTGGGTTTCATCTATTTACTGTGGCAATGACAGGTCATGCAGAGGAAAGGGGTTCAACTACCGCAACATGTAACAATTGAATCGTTGTTGTCCTAATGCAGCAAAAGAGAGCAGGAGCGAGCGAGTGGGATTGTATCGGAATGAACAAGGGGTTTTTGCTTGCCTGGCACTTCTGAAGATAGTATAGTTCTTCATCGGTGTCATCGATCAATCGTCGAAACCACGTCTATCGGGGGGGGGGGATCAATCACCAGCAAACACAGAATGAATACAATCAATGCAATGCAACAATATGATGCATGATCATGACATGGCAATATGCTATGATTTGGGCTAATGCAACAGAAAGTCATTTTAATTGAAGTGGAATTCAAAACTACATCAAATTCCAACTCCAAACCTATTATGAATTTTGCCCTAATCATGTTTCATCCTAAACAGTGAGGTTAACTTTCTCAAACATGCATGAAAATGGTACAGATGGATTCCTTGATTTTTTTTGATAATTTTTCATATATAAATTATTTCATTTGGAGTTATAGATAATTTTCTATGATTTTTAGAAGTTTTGGGCATTTTCTAGAATTTCCTGAATTATTTTAAATCCAGAAAATGTTAACTGCGTCAGCATTGCGTCACTGTGATGTCAGCTGGTCAACTGGGCGCCTCTAGGTCAAACCTGACCAGTACGGCCCACTAGTCAGTGACACATAGTCAGCTATAGAGGCTGACATGTGGGACCCGGTCAAAGCTGACGTGGCCAAGTCAAAGTTGACAAGCGGGGCCCACTAAAATTAGTGTTAATCTAATAGGGAGTTAAACTAATTAGTTTAGGCACTGGGCCCACATGTAAGTGAGTAGTGTGGGGGTGATTAGTGGGGTCATTAGTGCTAATGAGGCCACATCGACATCGCCGGAGTTCGGCCGGCGGCGACCAAAACGACGGCGGCGCGACTCGGGTTGAGCTACGGGCGGCCACACAACGCGCGGAAGGGCTCTACGGGTTCCTGGCGTTGCGGCGCTTCTAGTGGTGGTGGCGGTGGTGCTGGGGTGGCCGGAAAGTGGCCGGCGACGAGCTTTAGCGGCGACCAGAGCTCGGGCGAGCTCGGGTTCGAAGCTGAAGTGGGCGTGGCGATGCGGGCGTAGCACCTACGGCCTCTGCGTGGTGCGGTGAGCACGTGGGTGTGCTCGGTTGGGGGCTACAGTGACTGTGGCCACGACGGCGAGGGGCTCAGGCGGCGGCGCGATTCGGTCGTCGGTGAAGCGGCGGCTATGTCGAGGAAAAGAGCATGAGAGAGAGGGGAAAGAGGCAGGGGCTCACGACAGTTCGTATGAAGGAGACGGTGAGCTCAGGGGCGGCCTGATGGCGACGTACGGGCGACGGCGATCTCGGTCAACCCGAGGTTGAAGATGATGGCGTGGAGGTGATGCAAGGCGTCCGGGCTCAATTCCTTCGACTTGGGGAGGCGGAGCTCAACGACGGTGCTGGTGGACACGACAGAGGGGTGAGGAGATGGCTGTGGCCGCGGCAGCGGTGAGCGGCGGTGACGGGCGCGTTCGGGTGGACGCACGCGAGAGAGACAGAGGAGGGAGGGCGCTCGAGGGAGAGAGAGGGTGAGGTGCAGGGGGGTCGCGTGGCGCTCGTAGGCGCGTCAGGGAGAGGGCGGCAAGCAAGCAGGAGGTGGAGGCTCGGGCACGGGCGCGTCGACACGCCTCTGCCAGTAGGCAGAGGTTGAAGACAGCGGTGCCCCTAATGGGCTGGGCCGCCAAGTGGGCTGGCCATGTGGGCTGCCCAGGTGAGTGCCAGGTAGGCCTTTCCTTTTTTTTGTTTTTCTATTTTTGCTATTCTGTTTAGATTTAGTTCAGAGACCAAACCATTTTTTTTGATTCTGGAAATTATCATTTGGCTAGATATAATATATTCAGAGCCACTCACCATTTTCGAGAATTATTGGATCATATTAAATATATAGCAAATATGAATCCAATGCAAATAATTATTGGATTAACTCAAATGGCCAAAAATAAATATTTCTGTCTCCTAAAAATATTGGTTTGAATTTTACCTCTTGCCAATATTTTTTACAGAATAACAGGAACATTTCCTTGGACTCATTTGAAAAGATTTTTAACATTGATTATTTTTGAAGTGATTTCTGAGGGTTTCAACTAACCTCAATTCAAGTTTCAGAATTTAGACATGATGCATGGATGCTCTCTTATGCAACTATTGCAAACGATTCTAGGGCTGTGACATCTTTCCTCTTCACTTTCCTGCTGTGCTTCCTCGTGGTCATGGGTGTAACCTTTTTGGCCACTTCCTTCTTAATACTTGAAGCATTTCTGGCAGCACGTCTAGTTTCCTGCACGGTAGACTGTCGAGCAGACGGTGAAGCTTGGACAGACTTCTTAGCAGAATGTTTATCTATGCCGGACCGCTGAGCTGGAGGTGCTGCAGTGATGGACTGTTGGGCTGTAGGAGCAGAGGCATCGGACTGCTGACCATGCATTGAAGCTATGTCGGGTTTCTGCGCAGGTGGTGCCAACTTGTCGGTGTGCTGAGGAGGCCGTGCCAACGCGTTGGTTTGCTGAGCAGGAAGTGCTGACGCATTGGTATGCTGATCACGCGCCTGCGGACCGACGAACTAATGAGCAGTCGGTTCTGGACCTACAGACTGCTTAGTAGGATGTTCCGAAGCATCAGACTGCTTAGCAGTCTGTTCCGCCAGGTTGGTCTGCTGAGCATGTGCTACAGCTGGGTCTCCACCCGCTGCTTCAGCGACCGGCATCTGAACAGGTGGTGCGTCATCAGCATTTGTAGGCCTTGCCACTAGCTGCTTTGGGGCGGAGGATGACATGGCCTGTACGCCACAAAGTCGGTCCGGCTGATCACAGGTTGATGCATCAGCCCGCGAGAGATGCTCTCGCAAGGAGAGCGTCACCGGTTGAGGGGCAACAGTGGTTGCTCTTGCCCGAGCTTCAGGAATCTCATCGATGAACTCTATTTCCTTTCGTGGCCACTGGATGTGATGTAACAATGTTTCTCCCAAGGTTCTTTGCTCATCAAAGTCTCCTAGAACATTCTTCAGGACAAATTCATTGAATCCAAGCTTTACTTCAGTCACGTAGCACTTCACACAGCCCGGCTTCAATGGCACATTGGCTAAGAAGAGGCCATCTTCCAAGAAGGGTGGACAAACCCAGTCTGTTGCACATTTTAGTGTACCTTCAAAATGTGTAAGCACGCCCTTCAGTCTGTCTTTCATTCCAGATAGATTAGATATAGCATCATCACGAGTAGCTGTAGTCTCAGTGTCACTGGGGTCAGCTGATGCACAACTACTCTTGTGTAGTGTTGTCGCACAATAAGCAGCATCATCCATGCCCGCCTCCCCTCCCATCTGCTGGCTATCTGTCAGTGTTAGAGTCTTCTGCATCATCATCATTGACTCCTCAACATCCTTTCGAATAGCCAGATAAATCTCCTTCTTCAACTTTTCAAACAATGCATTCTGCTTCATTTCACTCCTCGCTTTTTTCATGGTGAGCCTCTCTTATTTGTTGAGTGTGAAAGCCCTCTTGTGAGGGACATTAACACCTATACCCCTTGCACAGTCAGGGGGCTCTTTTGTGTCCAGAGCAATGGACAAAATGTCACATGGCCCTGAGTTCTTGTAGAACCTTCCAGGGATCTTGGAAGCCTCTACCATCACTTCATACAGTTTGGCGTCACATGCATTTTCAAAGTAATAAGTTCCATCATCATGCCTCTTTGCACGTGCCCGCAAGTAGTCTCTGGCGCGTTCGCCCTTGATTTCACTAAAGGCTGGACTCCCACCCACCGCTACTGCTTCTTTGTCCTCCTGTTCCCATATCAGTTTCATGCCATAGTATCCTGCCACACCCATACGGTGGGGGTGTATATTCTTCTTCTGAAGTTCTGATTTCTTGAAACTCTTCGCAGCGAACTTTGGAGTTGCCCCGACCCTTTTGAATTCTACCCAGTCTGCCTTTGTAATTTGAGGGTATGCGCGGATTGGGTCCTTGCCTTCACTCAAGTACTTCTTATACAACACGTGCTTCCAGTTTCTCCAAGCATCCCTAGCCTTCTTCAGTGTAGTGTGTTCCACCTGCATTCTCCACTGCTCTGGAACATTGAAGTGATCCATGATCTCCTGGACTATCCTTCGCCATGTTTCTATGTCAGCCTTTCGAAACCCCGGCAGATTAATGTTGAGCCTTGCCCTGCCAACAAATCCACACACATTCCTGAACCTCATGCATGCTTTATCTGGTTTAGTTGGAGCCCAGGACTTTAAATCAATCTTGGTTACTTCATATACACCTTTAGGCTGGTGTGTGGGCTTCCTTGGAGCATTCCTCCGTGTCCTGACCGGAAGGGTAATTGCTGCATCTCTATCCCGTTCAAGACTACTTGATCCCTCACAATCCGCTCAAGACATAGGGTTGTTCGAATCAGATGAAGATACATGGCCTGAATGAGTGCTGTCGCTTCTACTTGGCATCTACAGAGAACACATGCGAAACTCAGGAAAGGAGGATAAGCATAAAACTAACAATTTGGTATCAAGCTTTCTAAACACCCCATGCAATAATTTAGAAAATGTACGGCTAATTTGTTAAGTTTGTGTGACTCGGGCGCCCGCGATCTGTAAATATGCAGTAACTTATTGGAACAAATACAACTTATATGTAGTAAGGAAGGTAGATAATGAACATATATACGCTCTCCGTTATTTTATAGCCAATTTGGGAACATACGGAACGAAATTGGAAGAGCGGTTGCAAGGAAATATGCCTCACCGTGATGGAGAGTAGTAACTAACAGACTTCTTAGTGCAAACCCGGCCGGACAACAGGAGAGGTGAGGGTGGCTAGCGAGCAAACAAAGACGGCGAGGTGCGGGCCGCCGCATGTTGGGAATGGCGGTGGAGGTAGGCTTGACTCCGAAGAGCGGGCACACGGCCAGGGTGAGCACGGCGGCGCCGGAGAGGGTTCTGCTGTGGATCTGGGGGAGGGGGAGCTGGTGAAGGAGATTGGGTGGACTAGTTGAGTGAAACGTGGGCGGACGGTGGGGGGGTATTGGCGGCCTAGGTGAAAAGGGTGAAAAATATCCTTGGTCGCCGCGCGCGGAAAGTCCTATGCAAACGGTTGCCTCTAAGCGCTCGTGTGCACAAACAAAATAATTTCGTTTGAAATGAAGACGTACTAATTTTGAAATGAAGATGTGAGTTCATTGTTTCTCATCTAAATTTTTCGCACGTAGACCAATCACGATTTTACCACGGGTTTGATTTGCTGGCGCATTTCAGGTCTCATGTGCTATATGTAAGACATTTTTTGGCATTTACTGTGCATGTTTGCATATAAATCAATTCCTAGCCGGACTGCATTTCCTGTCGAAAGGGATGAGGATTGACGTTCGATCTGCGAGCATCCAATGGTGCAGACGTACAATCCGTGGGGTTTGGGTTCTGGCCAATCAGAATGCACGACTCAGATCGCACGCGCAGCGAGGGGGGGCATCAGCCACGGTTTGGTAGGCACATGGCTTTCGTGTGTGAACCGTGTGCTATTTGAATTTTTTTTGGGAGGGGCTATTTGAAAACATGTACATGTGTTGTCGAAAGGGATGAGGATCGTTGTTCGATCAAGGACAATCCAACGATGCAGACGTACGTTCCGTGGGGTTTGGGTTCTGGCCAATCAGAACGCGCGACTCATATCGCACGCGTGGCAGAGGGGTGGGGGGTGGGTGCATCGGCCATGGTTTAGTGGACACACGGCTTTTGTGAGTGAACCGTGTGCTCTTTGAAAATATTTACATTACCTAATATCATATTTTTGTTCGAATGAAAACATGAGTTCATCGTTTCGCCTCCAATTTTTTTCCACGGTAAGAAATCATGAGTATAGTGGAGAGTGTCATATACTAGTATCATGAATATACAGTACATACGATATTACCTTTAATTAATTATAGCGCATAGTATAATATATGGAGTATAATATATCATATATATATATCATATTTATTGCCACACATGACACAAATTAGCATCACATTTAACATGATACGGTATCTACCTACTATATGGTACTCTAACCCTCTTTATATATATTTAATTCTTTGCCACATCAGCATATATACTTGATATTTCCGAGTGCATGACATCGTTGGCTATGATACCACCACTATGGCCAGCCTTATATAGGGAGTATCATATAGTACTATATATATATAGTATCATGCATATGATACTAGTGTATGATACTACGTATGTACCTTCATAGTGCATATATAGTATCATAGAGTAGTACTAGCTCCCTCTATAAACTAATATAAGAGCGTTTAGATTACTAAATAGTGACCTAAACGCTCTTATATTAGTTTACGGAGGGAGTATATATCATAGATGACCGTATTTATGGCCATGCATGACACAAAATAGTATAACATTTATTATATATATATATATATATATGTTACGGTATCTACCTATGTTACTGCTTCTTTGCCACATCATCATATTTTCTATTCCCGGGTGCATGATACGGCTATGATAACCCCACTATGGCCACCCTAATAAGGCTGGTCGTAATATGGGTGTATCAAGCGGTATGATGCATGCCAACTAGACTTTTTGGATGATGTGGCACACAGCTAAATGATGAAAGAGAGGGTGTGTGGTATCATATCATGATACCGTATCATATTAAATGTTGTACTACTTTGTGTCATGCATGATAATTAATAAGGAACCTAAGATACTAACTCATGATACTATGCATGCGTGCATTACGGAGGTATTGCCGATGATATACTAGTATCATGCATATGTACTCCCTCCTTTCCGGTTTATAGGCTTATCTCAAAATTTTAGTTTGTCCATTTTATAAGACTCAATTTGGTTGTTCCCCATCACATGTCCAGATTCCAATGTGCATTAAATCATTACATGCAAGTATTAAGAGAAAGTTGACCAATGCATGTACTTTATATATGCATGCATGTATTGCAATTAATACATTGGAAAACATAAATTTTTGAGGAAAACAAAAGCATTAATTGGGTGTTCTTGCAAACTACAAAGGTATTCCACCACTCACCATCTACCTTGGTTGGTGAGATTTTTGAATTGAGCCCTATAAGGCTGGTTGTAATGGGGAGAGTATCATATATATATATATATATACACTAGTAGTATCATGCATATATATGATAGTGTAGCTAGGATACTAGTTACTTTCGTAATGCATAGTATCATAAGTTAACATCTTAGGTTGCCTTACTAATCACACAAAGTAGTAGTACAAAATTTAATATGACACGGTATCATGATATGATACCACATCCTCTCGTGTGTGCCACATCATCCAGAAAGTCTAGTTGGCATGCATCATACCACTTATGATAAGGTAAACGTTTGGCTGCGGCGCATCGGCCGAACGCTCGGCCGGTCGCGAGCGACCACGTACGTGCCACGCGGCCACAGGGCCCGCACACACCTTTATATCTCAACCACCCGTGTCTTATCCTTCCATCCCCTGCTCACCTCTCTCCTCAGCATCTCTTGCACATATCCATCCCCACTCACCTCTCTCCATGAGCCTAGCTCCGGCCAGTGCCATGGTTTTTTCGGCGAGGCCCCCACCGGCGAGGCATCCCCTGCTCCTTTCTTCACCATCTTCACCTCTGCTCGTCGGCCCTCCCCTTCCTGCTCCCCAACGCCCCCGTGTGATGGACCACGGGTCGAAGCTGGGCGAAGGATGAAGCACGCCAGGGATCTACACCTGGTGGACGGGAACAACTGCAACCAGCCTGGCTGGGAGTTGCAACCGGCCTGGCCGGGGGCTGCACCCGGTCTCGCCAGAGCTGCAACCGGTGGACAAAGGAGCTGCGACGGGTGGGTGACCACGACCACGGGCAGGCAACGGGGTGGATGACCGTTCCCCAACAAGTGCTACAACCACGGCGACCAGATGTTCGAACCAACGCCTAATTGTGCTACTACAGGCATTTTGATTTGATGGAACCATCATTGTCTAATTTTCAGTTTTTTGCTACCACCGTAATAGGTATTTGCTAGAACCATCAACATTTTTGCTACAATCGTTTTTTGGTTTTGTTGGAATCATGCCCAATTTTACTCTTTTTGCTACCACCATAATATTTTTTTGCTGGAACCATCAACATTTTTTGCTACCATCGTTTTTTTGGTTTTGTTGGAATCATGCCCAATTTTACTCTTTTTGCTACCACCATAATATTTTTTTGCTGGAACCATCAACATTTTTTGCTACCATCGTTTTATTTGGTTTTATTGGTACAACGCCAAATTTTTGTATTTTTGCTATCACAGGCCTTTTGATTTGCTGGAACAAGCTTCATTTTTTGCTACCACCGGCATCTTTGATTTTTGCTTCAACAAGGTCCATTTTTCCAATTTTTGATACCAGCATTTTCAAGTTTGCTGGAAGAAGCGCATTTTTTTGCTACAATTGTTGTTTTGGATGCGAACCACAACGTTGTTGCCATTGTTTTCTGGAGGGGGTGAGGGGATGGACAGCACCAGCGAGGGGCGAGCGTTGGCGGTGATTGTCCACGACGGACGCGCGCTACACAGCGTGGAGGGGCTGCTGGGTGGGGGAAGGGAGCGACGTCGTTCCGATGGAGCCGGGTGACGACCGGTGACGAGGGGAAGGCGCCTAACCGCGCTGCGGGGGGAGGGGTCATGCGAGGCGTGACCTGCTTCGAGGTCTGCAGCCGGCGGGGCAGGAAACTACTCACAGAGAGGGATCGCGGTGGTGGAAGACGAAGTCAACAAAGGGCGTGGGCCAGCTGGCAAAACAGACGGTCGATGACACGCTAATCGTGCGGCTGTGGTGCGACTGGCCCAAATTTGGGCCGGCGCACTGGCGCCTATCAGTGCCCTTATGATAATACCATTACAACCATCCTAGCTAAACCGGAAAGGAGGGAGTATGATACTAGCTAGCCACAATGGAGAGTAGTACACTAGTAACATACACATATCCCTAGACTATATATATGTTACTACCTTCATAGTGGGTAGTAACATAAGTGTAGTGTGATGCAAAGCTTCATTTCTTAGGTTACAGACTCATGTTGCATTGGGACATGTGATGCTACAATAACTATCTAAGTTACTGAAACTATCTCTCTCCTCATTAACTTATTGCCACATAAGCAAGTTTGCTGAGTTGGAGTCGGTGTTACTGCTGAAGTTACTCCCACTATGGCTAGTATGGTACTAGCTAGTCGTCTATGATATACTAGCTACCTCACTAAGAGCATGGTTAATAATACAGCCAAGGGTCGGCTATAAGAAGTTGACATGTCATATACAACCAACCTCTTAGCGGGTATGTACAATAATAAGTTTTATATACGTACTAGTTTATCAATAGTTGTCCCACCTTACATCCTCACAAAGTGTCTTGGTGGGTCTCATGTTGCAGCTGGCTCTACTAACCAAGAGCCCGCTTCTCTTCTCTTTCCTCGAACTAATAAGCACATATATATTATTCTATTCCTTATAGCCAGACTACCCACAGTGGGAGTAACATAGGTAGTAACATCACACATATCTAAATAAAATAGATGATGTGGCAAGCAATAAATGAAGAAATAGAGGAAAGTGGATATGTGTGATGTTACTACCTATGTTACTCCCACTGTGGGTATAGTCTTACTATAGTATGAGACTACCCACAATGGGAGTAACATAGGTAGTAACATCACACATATCTAGATAAAGTAGATGATGTGGCAAGCAATAAATGAAGAAAGAGAGGAAAGTAGTAACATAGCTAGTTACTAGTAGTATGAGTAACATCACATGTACATATCAAGGCAAGATGTGTCTATAGCCTAATAAATGAAGTGTTGCATGTTACCACACATATGTTATTCCCCACTATAGAGGTAGTAACATAGACTAGTGTAACACATGGGCATGCTACTAGTCTATGTTACTACCCATTGTAGCTAGTCTGAGTAACATCACACATCTCAAGGCAAGACGAGTCTATAGCCTAATAAATGAACTGTTGCATGTTACTACACATATGTTACTCCCCACTATAGAGGTAGTAATATAGACTAGTAACATTCTATGTTACTACCCATTGTGGATAGTCTTATGTCACTCTATTGTGTACTTACTTGCTCTAATAATGCATAGTATCAAAGAGTAGCTAGTATCATATGTAGTACCTTATTTATATTGTCATGCATGACACATAGTAGCATAACATTTATTATGATACGGTTTCATGATATGATACTTAACCCTCTCTTTCTTCATTTAATTAATTCTATGGCAGCTCATGCATGATACTAGCTACAATACCCCCTTACTATCAGCCTAGCAAAGGTGTACATATCATTTGTGCGTCACTTTATGAGTTTTCATCCGCTTGTTCGAGAAGCGGGGAGAAGTTTCAAACATTTCGGCCACGAGGTGCGGCCACTGGCGTAGGCCTAGTTGGTATTTTAATTACAGAAAATTCAGATGGAGTTCGGACATCATCAAAATTGATGTGTGCCTGTGGCGTGCTCTCACAACCCCATGGAAAGAAATTGGTAAAGTTTGGCACAAGTTTTGATGACCGCTCCTTCCAAACCGGAGAATCTCACATGAAGGATCATGGTTTTCCAAAAGGAGACGTGTTAATTCAAACTCCTGTGGCCGGTGACTTCATCGTTTGCCTCATAAAAATTTCCACGGTACGCAATCACCATTATACCACGGGTTTGATATTCTGGCGCATTTCAGGTATTGTTAGCTATATTTAAGACATTTTTTTGATATTAACGTGCATTTTGTGCATAAAAATAAAATTACAACCAGAACTGCATGTGCTGTCGAAAGGGATGATGTTCGCCGTTAGATCTGGGAGCATCCAACGTTGCAGACATATGATCCGTGGGATTTGGGTTCTGGCCAATCAGAAAGCACGACTCAGATCATGGGCGGGGTGGTGGTGGGGTTTGGTCGGCACACGGCTTTCATCAATGAACCATGTGCTATTCACAAACCAGATTGCATATTTTTGTTCACACATACTACAGTGAGATCGATTGAGTGTGCTACCTCTATGATATAATAATAATAACAAAAAACAGTTCATATTCATTGCCTGAGCTGACAACATATCAAGGTCAACTGTAACATCCCAAAATTCTAAATTTTGGAATGTTATAATAAATAGATAGATTTGATTGATTGTTTGATTGATTGTCTGAAAGTGAGTGAATTCGAAACTTTTTGAAAGTTAAATGAGAGGGAATAAAAGGACTTTCCCAAACTTTCATTTTGCATTTATGATCTCCGGGAATTCAAATTCTTTTCACCACAAAACCCTGGAGAGAAGATGACATGACTTCTTCCATTTATTTAAATGACAAGGGGTGTTGAAAATATTTGAATTTCATTTGAGAATATTTTCAATTCTGAAACTTTATGCAACTCAATGATTTTTGTGAGAGAAGATAAAATGACTTCTTCAAATTATATGAAATATGAGTTGGGAGTTTCAAAGAATTAAATTCAAAGTTCTTTTGAATTTATTTTCAATTCGGAGTTATTTGGGTTTTATTCAAATTATTTTTCTCCAAAAACAAAATACATGGAAATTAGGGTAACATGATTCCCTACATTAGAAAATTGGAGAAAAATTAATTTGAAATCATTTTGGTATTTTTAAAATGATTTTTGGTGGATTTTATTAGAGCAGGAGCACTGTTTGAATTATTTGAAGTTTTGTGGATTTTATTTGGAATTATAAAAATGTTCATGTCGTAGAGAATCTTTTTCTGAAAATTTTGATATATATGCCTATCTAATATTTTTATTTCTGTTTGTTTTTATTTGTTTTGTTTGTCTGGAAAAAAGAAAATCTTTATTAAAAAAATCCCGACTGGGCCGGCCCAGCTTCGAGGCCAGGGCAAGGCCCAGCCCAGCGCCGTGCCTCGCTCGTCCCCGAGCTCGGGCGGACTCCCGCGCCCGCACGGTGTCGCAGCCGCCGTCCTGTAGCCGGACTCCGCCGGCGCCTCTTCTCTGCCCCCTCGCCCACGCCACCTTGCCCCCTGGCCCCCTTAAATAGCCGAGCCCCGGCCCCCCCCGACACTGCCTCGCCGCCGCTCGCCTCCACGCGCAGAGTCGCAACCACCGCGCCCTCGCCGCCGGCGAGACCTGCCGTAGCCGCGCCTCATCGTCGCCTCCTTGCCGCGCCACCGCCCGCTAGCGCCGCTGCCTGCCGCGCCACGCCGCACCCCGCCGCTTGCCGTCGCCTCGGAGCCACCGTCACGCCGGAGCCGCCGCGCCGCCATCCTGTCTCGCTGGAGTAACCACCGCCGTCGCTGGTTCTTTTGGGTGAACCGGTATAAACCGTAACCCGCCTCGGTTTTATTTTAAGTTCGTTTTTAAAAAAAACCTAGACTAGATCTGTTTTTTTAGGTTTTATTAAACAGCGAACGTCCACTATTTAGACCTTATAAGCGAACGTTCGCCTTTTAGTCTTTTTCTTTTTCTGTTATTTTCGGCCAGGGACCTAGTTGTGAATACTTTATTTACAGAATAGTCCCTGCACTTCAAACGATCATTACTTTTCGCTCGTTAGTCCAAATCCAACGAAACCAACGCTCACTTCTTCGTTATGATCCCCTCTATCCAGTAATCCAACTCAAACATGTTTTTGAAAAGTTTAAAATTTGAATTAGATCAGATTTGAATTCAAACTTCATTTGATCATAACTTGAGTTTCCTAACTCCGTTTTAGTTGATTCTTTTTGCAAATCGAAGCTCTTGACCTAAACTTTCTGATAAGGCCAAATTCATATAATTTTGGTACTGTTAGAAATTGTTTTATGTTGCAAGAGTTATTTGCTTGGTTTTGACGTTTTCCGAATTGTTTTCTTTGTTCTCTCCGACCTTTTGAGTGATTGCTTATGTGTGGTTACTATTGCTTGCTTACGATAGATTGACCGGAGTGTGACGAGTAGAGCTATCAAGAGTTTTGAGTGCGAATCATCTTCATCAACATTGCAGGCAAGTTCACACTTTGATCATATCCCCTTTCATACCCAGTTTTATGCATTAGTTTCACCCTCAAACATTGCATTAGTAGGATTGATAACATGTGGGTATTGGGAAGTAGTTGATGAGGTAGGAACCTATTGCCCTGCATTCAAACCTTGGGAGTTACTATTACGTTATGCTTTCATTGCCATGCTATGCTCGTAGGCGTGGAGTGGGTTTGAGAGTATTTCATGACAGATGTGAGATTGTTAATTAATGGTTTACTTAAGGTGGCAACTTAAACACACATCTGGGTGGATTGAGGCACCTGGTTATTCTAGGATTGCCTGTCTAGGCACCTGGGTAGACCAGGATTGCCTGTTTTTTTTATGGACCGCCACCCAGGCTCAAAGGGATCATGAGATTTTTCATGCTAGAAACTTCCGTGTGCAGCCACAAGCTATTATGGGCTCTAGCATAGTTGATTAAGTCGTGTGAACTCTTACAGTGGTAGACTAGCAGATGTAGGGGTAGTAGGTGGTACGGTCTACCCATCGTAAGGTGCAAACGCTTCTGAAAGACTATGTCTCGGTCATCCGTTTCTCAAACACCATGTAGTGCGACAAATCCAACGGAGATCGGGTCTTGTGGGGAAAAGTGCGCAAACCTCTACAGAGTGTATAAACTAATCATGATTAGCCGTGTCCCCGGTTATGGACAACTTGAGTATCTAGTACCTGGATTATCATCTGAATCTCATCATGTGACTTTAAATAATTTTGTTGGGTTTAATGATGTTACTTAATTGGGATTGAGAATGCTGTCAACCATTCTCAATGTTCAACAATCACCATGGTAGTTAAATAAAATTTATTCCTTTGCAGTAGGGAAAAATTGGCTTTTCGCAAAAACCTTATAACCATAGAGCTTTTCCACCAGCCAAATATGCATGTAGTGATAGCCTTTATTCACCATTCTCCATGGTGTGAATTTGCCAGTACATTCAATGTACTGACCCTTTGTGGCTGCATCGTCTCATGTTGCAGGATATCTTACGACGAGTAAGTGATACATTAGGGTTATGATTTCTACACTCAACTTTGCCGTTGGTGTTGATGGGAATCCACAACCTTGTTACTTCCGCTATTTGGATCGAGGTAATAGTATTTATGTTACTTTTACATGTGATTTACCTCTGTTATAAATCCTCGAGTACTGTGTGTGTCAGCATACCGATCTAGGGATGACACTTAAGCACAGAGACTTGATCCATTCGGGTCGGGTCGCTACATCAACATATTAATGGTTCTTACATCAACAGAAAACCGGGCATAACTCACAAATTCAGTACACGCGACCGTTCTAAATTGAACAAATTAAGTTGCAGGGTAGGCATAAAGACTAGTCTTACAGCTTAATTCCCATGTACATGGGGGAACTGGGATCATTAAGTTGACCCCGAATGAACTTGGGGTTTTTGATGATTTTAAACTTCTTCTCTGTTGCACTGGTGCGTGATCCCTTGGCTGGCAACTCATCAAGTTCATCATACTCATTCTGATCGGCAACATCATCGACACCCAGTACCCTTCTCTTCCCATGCATCGCTAAATGGCCGTTCTTATGCAAGGGGTCTTCCACAAAGAAAATTTGGGTAGGATCGCTGGCAAGAATGAATGGGTCCGTGTGATATGCCATCGTTGTCCTGTTGAGGGAATCCTGGACTAAGGGGTCCTTGGGCATCCGGCCTGTCAGCCATGGGCCGGACTTATGTGTTGTGAAGATACGAAGACTGTACCCATGTCCGGATGGGACTCTCCTTGGCATGGAAGGCAAGCTTGGTGACCGGATATGTAGATTCCTTTCTTTGTAACCGACCTTGTGTAACCCTAGACCCTCTTGGTGCTTATATAAACCGGAGGACTTAGTCCGGAGGGAGAGAGATTCATTACCACAGTCATACAGGCTAGACCTCTAGGGTTTAGCCATTACGATCTCGAGGTAGATCAACTCTTGTAACACTCGTATTCATCAATATCAATCAAGCAGGACGTAGGGTATTACCTCCATAGAGAGGGCCCGAACCTTGGTAAACATCGTGTCCCCTGTCTCCTGTTACCATCGACTTTAGACGCACAGTTCGGAACCCCCTACCCGAGATCCGCCGGTTTTGACACCGACATTGGTGCTTTCATTGAGAGTTCCACTATGCCGTCGACAAAAGGTTCGATGGCCCCTTCAATTGTCGATACTGAAGCTGTCCAAGGAGAAACTTTCCTCCCTGGACAGATCTTCGTGTTCGGCGGCTTTGCACTGCGGGCCAACTCGTTTGGCCACCTGGAGTAGATCGATAGCTATGCCCCTGGCCATCAGGTCAGATTTGGGAGTTTGAACTACGTTGCGGACATCCGTGGAGATTTAATCTTCGCCGGATTCGAGACCGCAGCGACCGCTCCCGGTCACCTTGACGAACATGACCTGAATCTGTCGTTAGACCGCATCCAGGAGATAGCTCCTGTGACCACTCCGGCCTTAGATCCAGAGTACACTGTGGCATCCGAGGATTGGAAGCTCAACCCCGCCACAGAGGCCACAGATTCCTTGGCCTTGGAGCCGCACATAGACTTGATCTCACACGATACTCGTGCCACCAGAACTCCGGACTTATCTCCGGCCGTAAGTTCCGAACCATGTGGGCCCGCGGATGCCGAACCTGATCATTTATCGATCTTCGAATTCAGCGCCGCAAACATCTTCCGGCACTCGCCTTTGGGAGACATGCTAAACTCATTAAAAAACATGTCCTTGATGGAGGACTCACAGCCGAACTATATCTGGCCCGAACTAGGGGCTGATGTTTCATAGCCACGGTCGAGGATTTGACCGACACACTTGATTACGACTCCGAGGACATCGACGGTATGGAGGACGATGCCGGAGAAGAAGAGGCCCAGAACCCGCCGTACATGGTGGATGGCCACTTCCTCGTATGATGTATACATGGTGGATGCACCAAAGGAGAACATCGGCGATGACAAGGAAGATCCAGCTAAGTATAAACCTTCCGAAATACAATCCAAGCGCTGGCATCAGCGGCGCCGCTCTAAGTCACGCTGCAGCAAAGACAACAACACCGACACAGGAGAAGATAACACTACAGAAGGTGCCGAAGACAATGAAGACCCCGTTGAAACAGCTAATGAACAAGATGAACGGGAAGATGGGCAGGCTAGCCCTGGTAAGCAGGCCATGCATGAAGACTCAGAGGACGGAAGTTATCTTCCGCTCTCCGAGGATGAGGTGAGCCTCGACACTGACGATTTCATCGTGCCTGAGGAACCTCTTGAGCAGGAGCGCTTCAAGCGCCAGCTTTTTTTGAACCGGGCCTTAACCCCTTTCCATTACATTCATAACAGAAATACATAGTTCAGTGACCAAAGACCCAACATCAACCAACAAAAGGAAGCTAGAAGGGGGAGCCTGAAAAAGAAGTAGCAGCAGCTTCAAGCTGACCAAGATCTTCTCAATGATAAATGGACCTATGTCCTAGCAGCCGAAGAATATGGCCTCAAGCGCCCAACCAAAAGCTACCCAAAGCGTAAATTGCTACCTCAGTTTGACGAGGAGGCACCGGAATACATACCTCCATTGTACAATGAGGCTGACCGACCACCACGTGGTCGGGACAAAACGGTAACTCACTCCGAACACCAGCCGGCCCTGCCTCATCGCACAGGTAGAGGTAAATTAGCCCATGGTCATACATATGACCTCCGACAAAACTTGAACAATAAAGTAGGACATACCAGATCAATCAACGGATCGCGAGGACGTGCCTCGACACACGACGACGACCACCTATTCGGACATGACAAACTTAGTCATGCGCGGGTTGAAAACTGCAGACGGACTCCATCAGAGCTACGTCACGATACGACCCGATATAGAGGCGCCGCACACCCTCATTGCTTCACTGATGAGGTCCTGGATCATGAATTCCTAGAAGGGTTCAAACCCGTGAATATAGAATCATACGATGGAACCACGGGGTGTGGATCGAAGACTTCATTCTCCACATTCATATGGCCCGCGGCGATGACCTCCACGCCATCAAATACCTCCCTTTAAAACTCAAGGAGCCAGCTCGGCATTGGCTCAATAGTCTGCCTGAAAATTCTATTGGCAACTAGGAGAACTTGGAAGAGCCCTTCCTCGATAACTTCCAAGGTACATATGTTCAGCAGCCCGGATAGTCCGCCAAGAAATTCTGGACTATGTTCTTAACTAAAAAGAACCAAATCATCGATTGTCCGGATGCCGAAGCCCTAGCAGACTTCAAACACAACATTCGCGGCGAATGGCTCGCTCGCCACCTCGGCCAAGAAAAGACAAAATCCATGGCGGCCCTCATGGCACTCATGACCCGCTTTTGTGTGGGCTAGGACAGTTGGTTGGCCCGTAGAAAAAACAATTCAAGCGACGCCGACACCCCTGAAGTTAAAAATAACAAAGACAAGTATCAATGCAATAGATACAAGCATCGAAACAACAGTGACAACACCGAGGATACGACGGTCAATGCCAAATTCAGCGGCTCTAAGTCCGGTCAGCGGAAGAAGCCGTTCTGAAAGAACAATTCAGGCCAATCCATCTTGGACCGCATACTCGATTGTCCGTGCCAGATTCATAGCACCTCGGACAGGCCACCCAATCATACAAATAGAGATTGCTGGGTTTTTAAACAGGTCGGCAAATTAAACGCCGAGAATAGGGAAAAGGGATCACAAAGCGAGGATGATGACAAAGAGCCCCAACAACCAAACGCAGGAGGACAGAAGAAGTCCCCCCCACGTCAAAATGGTGCACATGACATATGCTACCCACATCCCCAAGAGGGAGTGCAAGGGTGTGCTCAGGGACGTCTACGTGATAGAGCCAGTCGCCCCAAAATTTAATCCATGGTCGTCATGCCCGATCACTTTTGATCGTCGGGATCATCCGACCAGTATCCGTCACGATGGCTCAGCCGCATTGGTCCTAGACCCAATAATTGAAGGGTTCCACCTGACTCGCGTCCTTATGGATGGAGGTAGCAGCCTCAATCTGCTCTATCAGGATACAACGCGAAAATGGGCATTAACCCATCTCAGATCAAGCCCACCAGGACTACCTTCAAAGGAGTCATACCAGGTGTAGAGGCCCGCTATACGGGTGCTACCTCTTGAGCACTTGCGTTGGTTTTCCCTTGAAGAGGAAAGGATGGTGCAGCAAAGTAGCGTAAGTATTTCCCTCAGTTTTTGAGAACCAAGGTATCAATACAGTAGGAGGCCATGCATGAGTCCCTCATACCTAAACAAACAAATAAATCCTCGCAACCAACGCGATAAGGGGTTGTCAATCCCTACACGGTCACTTACGAGAGTGAGATCTGATAGATATGATAAGATAATATTTTTGGTATTTTTATGATAAAGATGCAAAGTCAAATAGAAGGTAATAAAATAACTAAGTATTGCAAGATTAATATGATGGAAGATAGACCCGGGGGCCATAGGTTTCACTAGTGGCTTCTCTCGAGAGCATAAGTATTCACGGCGGGTAAACAAATTACTGTTGAGCAATTGACAGAATTGAGCATAATTATGAGAATATCTAGGTATGATCATGTATATAGGCATCACGTCCGAGACAAGTAGACCGACTCCTGCATGCATCTACTACTATTACTCCACACATCGACCGCTATCCAGCATGCATCTAGAGTATTAAGTTCAAGAGAACAGAGTAACACTTTAAGCAAGATGACATGATGTAGAGGGCTAAAATCATGCAATATGAAATAAACCCCATCTTGTTATCCTCGATGGCAACAATACAATACATGCCTTGCTGGCCCTACTGTCACTGGGAAAGGACACCGCAAGATTGAACCCAAAGCTAAGCACTTCTCCCATTGCAAGAAAGATCAATCTAGTAGGCCAAACCAAACTGATAATTTGAAGAGACTTGCTAAGATAACCAATCATACATAAAAGAATTCAGAGAAGATTCAAATATTGTTCATAGATAAACTTGATCATAAACCCACAATTCATCGGTCTCAACAAACACACCGCAAAAGAAGATTGCATTGAATAGATCTCCACAAGAGAGGGGGAGAACTTTGTATTGAGATCGAAAAAGAGAGAAGAAGCCATCTAGCTAATAACTATGGACCCGTAGGTCTGAGGTAAACTACTCACACTTCATCCGAAGGGCTATGGTGTTGATGTAGAAGCCCTCGGTGATCGATGCCCCCTCTGGCGGAGCTCCGGAACAGGCCCCAAGATGGGATCCCATGGATACAGAAAGTTACGGCGGTGGAATTAGGGTTTTGGCTCCGTATCTGGTAGTTTGGAGGTACGTAGGTATATATAGGAGGAAGGAGTACTTCGGTGGAGCAACAGGGGGCCCACGAGGGTGGAGGGCGCGCCTAGGGGGGTAGGCGCGCCCCCTACCTCGTGGCCTCCTGGTTGATGTCTTGACGTAGGGTCCAAGTCCTCTGGATCAAGTTCGTTCCGAAAATCACGTTCCCGAAGATTTGATTCCGTTTGGACTCCGTTTGATATTCTTTTTCTGCGAAACCCTAAAATAGGCAAAAAAAGAGCAATTTTGGGTCGGGCCTCCGGTTAATAGGTTAGTCCCAAGAATAATATAAAAGTGTAGAATAAAGCCCAATAATGTCCAAAACATAATATAATATAGCATGGAACAATCAAAAATTATAGATACGTTGGAGATGTATCAAGCATCCCCAAGTTTAATTCCTGCTCGTCCTCGAGTAGGTAAATGATAAAACAGAATTTTTGATGTGGAATGCTACTTGGCATAATTTCAATGTAATTCTCTTGATTGTGGTATGAATATTCAGATCCGAAAGATGCAAGACAAAAGTTTAATATTGACATAGAAATAATAATACTTCAAGCATACTAACTAAGCAATTATGTCTCTTCAAAATAACATGGCCAAAGAAAGTTATCCCTACAAAATCATATAGTCTGGCTATGCTCCATCTTCACCACACAAAGTATTCAATTCATGCACAACCCCGATGACAAGCCAAGCAATTGTTTCATACTTTTAATGTTCTCAAACTTTTTCAATCTTTACGCAATACATGAGCGTGAGCCATGGACATAGCACTATAGGTGGAGTAGAATGGTGCTTGTGGTGAAGACAAAAAGGGAGAAGATAGGCTCACATCAACTAGGCGTATCAACGGGCTATGGAGATGCCCATCAATAGATATCAATGTGAGTGAGTAGGGATTGCCATGAAACGGATGCACTAGAGCTATAAATATATGAAAGCTCAACAAAAAGAAACTAAGTGGGTGTGCATACAACTTGCTTGCTCACGAAGACCTAGGGCATTTTGAGGAAGCCCATCGTTGGAATATACAAGCCAAGTTCTATAATGAAAAATTCCCACTAGTATAGGAAAGTGATAACATAAGAGACTCTCTATTATGAAGATCATGGTGCTACTTTGAAGCACAAGTGTGGAAAAAAGGATAGTAGTATTGCCCCTTTTTATTTATATATTTTTGGGGCCTTCTTTTTTTCTTTGTCATTTCTCTTTTTTTATTTGGGACAATACTCTATGAATGACGATCATCACACTTCTATTTATTTACAACTCAATGATTACAACTCGATACTAGAACAAAGCATGACTCTATATGAATGCCTCCGGCGGTGTACCGGGATGTGCAATGACTCATGAGTGACATGTATGAGAAAAATTATGAATGGTGGCTTTGCCACAAATACGATGTCAACTAAATGATCATGCAAGGCAATATGACAATGATGATTCGTGTCATAATAAACAGAATGGTGGAAAGTTGCATGGCAATATATCTCGGAATGGCTATGGAAATGCCATAATAGGTAGGTATGGTGGCTGTTTTGAGGAAGATATAATGAGGTTTATGTGTGATAGAGCGTATCGTATAACGGGATTTGGATGCACCGGCGAAGTTTGCACCAACTCTCAAGCTGAGAAAGGGCAATGCACGGTACCGAAGAGGCTAGCAATGATGGAAGGTTGAGAGTGCATAAAATCCATTGACTCAACATTAGTAATAAAGAACTCACATACTTATTGCAAAAATCTATTAGTTATCGAAGCAAAGTACTATGCGCATGCTCCTAGGGGTATAGATTGGTAGGAAAAGACCATCGCTCGTCCCCGACCGCCACTCATAAGGAGGACAATCAATAAATACATCATGCTCTGATTTCTTAACATAATGGTTCACCATACGTGCATGCTACGGGAATCACAAACTTCAACACAAGCATTTCTCATATTCACAACTACTCAACTAGCACGACTCTAATATCACCATCTCCATATCTTAAAACAATTATCAAGTTTCAAACTTCTCATAGTATTCAACACACTCATAAGAAAATTTTATTTATTTAATCTTGAATGCCTCAAATAATTAAAGCAAATTACCATGCTGTTTTGTAGGACTCTCAAAATAATCTAAGTGAAGCATGAGAGAACAATGGTTTCTATAAAACAAATCCACCGACGTGCTCTAGAAGATATAAGTGAAGCACTAGAGCAAAAACTATATAACTCAAAAGATATAAGTGAAACACATAGAGTATTCTAATAATTTCCGAATCACGTGTGTCTCTCTCAAAAAGGTGTGTGCAGCAAGGATGATTGTGGAAAACTAACAAATAAAGACTCAAATAATACAAGATGCTCCAAGCAAAACACATATCATGTGGTAAATAAAAATATAGCTCCAGGTAAAGTTACCGATAGAAGTAGACGAAAGAGGGGATGCCTTCCGGGGCATCCCCAAGCTTTGGATTTTAGGTGTCCTTAGATTATCTTGGGGGTTCCATGGGCATCCCCAAGCTTAGGCTCTTGCCACTCCTTGTTTCATAATCCATCAAATCTTTACCCAAAACTTGAAACCTTCACAACACAAAACTTAATGTAGAAAATCTCGTGAGCTCCGTTAGCGAAAGAAAACAAAACACCACTTCAAGGTACTGTAATGAACTCATTCTTTATTTATATTGGTGTTAAACCTACTGTATTCCAACTTCTCTATGGTTTATAAACTATTTTACTATCCATAGATTCATCAAAATAAGCAAACAACACACGAAAAAAGAATCTGTCAAAAACATAACAGTCTGTAGTAATATGTAGTTAACGCAAAATTTGGAACCCCAAAAATTCTAAAATAAATTGATGGACGTGAGTAATTTATCTATTAATCATCTTAAAAAATAATTAACTAAATATCACTTTCCAAATAAAAATGGCAGCAGTTCTTGTGAGTGCTAAAGTTTCTGTTTTTTTACAGCAAGATTAACAAGACTTTCCCCAAGTCTTCCCAACGGTTCTACTTGGAACAAACACTAATTAAAAACAAAAAACACAACCAAAAAAGAGGCTAGATAAATTATTTATTACTAAACAGGAGAAAAAAAGCAAGGAATAAAAATAAAATTGGGTTGCCTCCCAACAAGCGCTATCGTTTAACGCCCCTAGCTAGGCATAAAAAGCAAGGATAGATCTAGGTGTTGCCATCTTTGGTAGGCAATCCATAAGTGGCTATCATAATAGATTCATAAGGTAATTTAATTTTCTTTCTAGGGAAGTGTTGCATGCCTTTCCTTAACGGAAATTGGAATCCAATATTCCCCTCCTTCATATCAATAATTGCACCAATCGTTCTAAGGAAAGGTCTACCAAGAATAATAGGACATGAAGGATTGCAATCTATGTCAAGAACTATAAAATCTACGGGCACATAATTCCTATTTGCAATAATAAGAACATCATTAATTCTTCCCATAGGTTTCTCAATAGTGGAATCCGCAAGGTGCAAGTTTAAAGAGCAATCATCAAAATCACGGAAACCTAACAAATCACACAAAGTCTTTGGAATCGTGGAAACACTAGCACCAAAATTACACAAAGCATAGAATTCATGATCTTTAATTTTAATTTTAATAGTAGGTTACCACTCATCATAAAGTTTTCTAGGGATAGACACTTCCAACTCAAGTTTTTCTTCATAAGATTGCATCAAAGCATCAACGATATGTTTAGTAAAAGCTTTATTTTCACTATAAGAATGAGGAGAATTTAGCACAGATTGCAACAAGGAAATACAATCTACCAAAGAGCAATTATCATAATTAAATTCCTCGAAATCCAAAATAGTGGGTTCATTAATATTTAAAGTTTTGACTTCTTCAATCCCACTTTTAACAATTTTAGCATCAAGATCTAAAGACTCCGAATTTTTGGAACACCGTCTAGGTAAAGGTGGATCATATTCAGTCCCATCATTATCAAGATTCATATTGCAAAACAAAGATTTAATAGGGGACACATCAATAACTTTTAGATCTTCATCTTTATTACCATGGAAACTAGAAGAACACAGTTTTATAAAAAATCTTTCTTAGCACGCATCCTAGTGGTTCTTTCTTTGCACTCATCAATGGAAATTCTCATGGCTCTGAGAGACTCATTGATATCATACTTAGGAGGAATAGATCTAAGTTTCGAAGAATCAACATCAAGAGAAATTCTATCAACGTTCCTAGCCAACTCATCAATCTTATGCAAATTTTCTTCAATCAAAGCATTGAAATTCTTTTGCGCGGTAATAAATTCTTTAATATTAGATTCAAAATCAGAGGGCATCTTATTATAATTTCCATAAGAATTGTTGTTGGAATTAGCATAATTATTAGAGGAATTACTAGGATACGGCCTAGGATTAAAGTTTCGTCTATACGCGTTGTTACCAAAATTATTCCTACCAACAAAATTCACATCCATAGATTCGTTATTATTCTCAATCAAAGTAGACAAAGGCATATAATTAGGATCATAAGAAACACTTTTATTAGCAAATAATTTCATAAGTTCATCCATCTTTCCACTCAAAACATTAATTTCTTCTATCGCATGCACTTTCTTATTAGTAGATCTTTCAGTGTGCCATTGAGAATAATTAACCATAATATTATCTAGGAGTTTAGTAGCTTCTCCTAAAGTGATTTCCATAAAAGTGCCTCCCGTGGCTGAATCTAAAAGATTTCTAGAAGCAAAATTCAATCTGACATAAAAGTTTTGTATAATCATCCACAAATTCAAACCATGCGTAGGGCAATTACGTATCATTAATTTCATCCTCTCCCAAGCTTGTGCAACATGTTCATGATCAAGTTGCCGAAAATTCATAATATCGTTTCTAAGAGAGATGATCTTGGCGGGAGGAAAATACTTAGAGATAAAAGCATATTTGCACTTATTCCACGAATCAATACTATTTTTAGGCAAAGACGAGAACCAAGCTTTAGCATGATCTCTAAGCGAAAAAGGAAATAGCTTCAATTTAACAATATCATTATCCACATATTTCTTCTTTTGCATATCACACAAATCAATGAAGCTATTTAGATGGGTAGTGGCATCTTCACTAGGAAGGCCGGAAAACGGATCTTTCATGACAAGATTCAGCAAGGCAGCATTAATTTCACAAGATTCAGCATCGGTAAGAGGAGCAATCGGAGTGCTAATAAAATCATTGTTGTTAGTATTGGTAAAGTCACACAATTTAGTGTTATCTTGAGCCATCGTGACAAGCAAGCAATCCAACACACAAGCAAACGAGGAACGGGCAAAAAGAGGCAAATAGAGAAAGAGAGGGAGGATAGAGAGAGAGAGAGGGCGAATAAAACGACAAGGGTGAAGTGGGGGAGAGGAAAACGAGAGGCAAATGGCAAATAATATAATGCGGGAGATAAGGGTTGTGATGGGTACTAGGTATGTTGACTTTTGCGTAGACCTCCCCGGCAACGGCGCCAGAAATCCTTCTTGCTACCTCTTGAGCACTTGCGTTGGTTTTTCCTTGAAGAGGAAAGGGTGGTGCAACAAAGTAGCGTAGGTATTTCCCTCAGTTTTTGAGAACCAAGGTATCAATCCAGTAGGAGGCCATGCACGAGTCCCTCGTACCTACACAAACAAATAAATCCTCGCAACCAATGCGATAAGGGGTTGTCAATCCCTACACGGTCACTTACGAGAGTGAGATCTGATAGATATGATAAGATAATATTTTTGGTACTTTGATGATAAAGATGCAAAGTAAAATAAAAGGCAATAAAAATAACTAAGTATTGGAAGATTAATATGATGGAAGATAGACCCGGGGGCCATAGGTTTCACTAGTGGCTTCTCTCGAGAGCATACGTATTTGCGGCGGGTAAACAAATTACTGCTGAGCAATTGACAGAATTGAGCATAATTATGAGAATATCTAGGTATGATCATGTATATAGGCATCACGTCCGAGACAAGTAGATCGACTCCTGCCTGCATCTACTACTATTACTCCACACATCGACCGCTATCCAACATGCATCTAGAGTATTAAGTTCAAGAGAACAGAGTAACGCTTTAAGCAAGATGACATGATGTAGAGGGATAATGTCGGTGTCAAAACCGGCGGATCTCGGGTAGGGGGTCCCAAACTGTGCGTCTAAGGAGGATGGTAACAGGAGGCTGGGGACACGATGTTTACCCAGTTTCGGGCCCTCTTGATGGAGGTAATACCCTACATCCTGCTTGATTGTTCTTGATGATATAGGTGTTACAAGAGTTGATCTACCACGAGATCGAAGAGGCTAAACCCTAGAAGCTAGCCTATGGTATGATTGTATGTTGTCCTACGGACTAAAACCCTCCGGTTTATATAGACACTGGAGGGGGCTAGGGTTACACAAGGTCGGTTACAAAGGAGGAGATATACATATTCGTATTGCCTAGCTTGCCTTCCACGCCAAGTAGAGTCTCATCCATACACGGGACGAAGTCTTCAATCTCGTATCTTCATAGTCCAACAGTCCGGCCAAAGGATATAGTCCGGCTGTCCGGAGACCCCCTAATCCAGGACTCCCTCAGTAGCCCCTGAACCAGGCTTCAATGACGATGAGTCCGGCACGCAGTATTGTGTTCGGCATTGCAAGGCGGGTTCCTCCTCCGAATACACCATGGAAGAGTTTGAATACCTATAGAGAGAATAATATTTCCACAAATCTAATCTGCTAGCACGTTTCGACAGCATGACATCACGCCATGGCCTAGTCATTATTCAAACCGTTTTTCTCAACCAGCTCCGCACATAATGCGAGGCGGTTTTCTTGACACATCTTGTCAAAGCAGAGATCGTGTCCCCCTTATCACGGGATTCTCATCAATACAAACGTGGGTAACCCAACCGTGCCTGCTGGTATGACTCCTAGATCTTAGGCAAGTCCCAAACGGTCATGAGGAGGACGCTTGATATTCACCCTCTTTATAAAGGGGACAAGGCTTTTTCTTTTTTCCCTCCCGTGCTCAATCGAATCCTTCACCCGCCTCGAGTTCTAACACCCAAAGCTCAGGTCAGGTGCTTCGGACCTTCAACGATGTACGGATCCAACCTTCAAGGTCGGTGGATGCCTTCCTTCGTCACAAAGGAAGACATCAAGAAGTTGAGAGAGGCCAGATATCTGACCGCCGAAATTTCGCATAGGCTGCCTACGCGAGGGCAGGTCGTCCCTACTCCCGAACCCAAGGAGAGCGTCATGTTCATCTCCCACTTCCTCCGAGGACTAGGCCTCGCTCTGGATCCCTTTGTTAGGGGTCTTATGTTCTATTATGGGCTGGATTTTCACGATCTGGCCCCGGATTCCCTTCTTCACATCTCGTCATTTATTGTCGTATGTGAGGCCTTCCTCCGCATTGCCCCTCACTTCGGCCTATGGCTCAAGACCTTCGATGTGAAGCCGAAGATGATCGAGGGGCGGCACGCAGCGTGCGGAGGCGCTTCAATAAGCAAATTCGCTGACGCTCCATGGCCAAAGGGTTCCTTCCCAGAGGTGTCCGGATTGTGGCAGCGGGAGTGGTTTTACATCACAGCTCCCCGAAGCGCCAAGTGGGTAGTTGATACGTCTCCAATGTATCTATAATTTTTGATTGCTCCATGCTATATTATCTACTGTTTTGGACTATATTGGGCTTTATTTTCCACTTTTATATTATTTTTGCGACTAATCTATTAACCGGAGGCCCAGCCCAGAATTGCTGTTTTTTGCCTATTTCAGTGTTTCGAAGAAACGGAATATCAAACTGAGTCCAAACGGAATAAAACCTTCGGGAACGTGATTTTCTCACCGAACGTGATCCAGGAGACTTGGACCCTGCTCCAAGGAACAAAAGAGGCGGTCACGAGGGTGGGGGGCGCGCCCCCCTAGGGCGCGACCCCTGCCTCGTGGGCCCCTTGGAGCTCCACCGACGTACTCCTTCCTCCTATATATACCTATGTACCCCCAAACAAACAGAGAGGGAGCCAAAAACCTAATTCCACCACCGCAACTTTCTGTATCCACGAGATCCCATCTTGGGGCCTGTTCCAGAGCTCCGCCAGAAGAGGGCCGTCATCACGGACGGCTTCTACATCATCATAGCCTCTCCGATGAAGTGTGAGTAGTTTACCTCAGACCTTCGGGTCCATAGTTAGTAGCTAGATGGCTTCTTCTCTCTCTTTGAATCTCAATACAAAGTTCTCCCCTCTCTTGTGGAGATCTATTCGATGTAATCTTCTTTTTGCGGTGTGTTTGTTGAGACCGATGAATTGCGGGTTTATGATCAAGTCTATCTATGAATAATATTTGAATCTTCTCTGAATTCTTTTATGTATGATTGGTTATCTTTGCAAGTCTCTTTGAATTATCTGTTTGGTTTGGCCAACTAGATTGGTAGTTCTTGCCATGGGAGAAGTGCTTAGCTTTGGGTTCGATCTTGCGGTGTCCTTTCCCAGTGACAGAAGGGGCAGCAAGGCACGTATTGCATCGTTGCCATCGAGGATAACAAGATGGGGTTTATTTCATATTGCATGAATTTATCTCTCTACATCATGTCATCTTGCTTAAAGCGTTACTGTATTTTTAACTTAATACTCTAGATGCATGCTGGATAGCGGTCGATGAGTGGAGTAATAGTAGTAGATGCAGAATCGTTTCGGTCTACTTGTCACGGACGTGATGCCTATATACATGATCATGCCTAGATATTCTCATAACTATGCTCAATTCTGTCAATTGCTCAACAGTAATTTGTTCACCCACCGTAGAATACTTATGCTCTTGAGAGAAGCCACTAGTGAAACCTATGGCCCCCGGGTCTATTCTCATCATATCAATCTCCATCACTTTAATCTTGCTTTGTTTTTTACTTTGCTTTTTTACTTTTACTTTGCATCTTTAAACCAAAAATACCAAAAATATTATATCTATCAGATCTCACTCTCGTAAATGACCGTGAAGGGATTGACAACCCCTAATTGCATTGGTTGCGAGTAGCTATCGTTTTGTGCAGGTACGAGGGACTTGAGCGTGGCCTCCTACTGGATTGATACCTTGGTTCTCAAAAACTGAGGGAAATACTTACGCTACTCTGCTGCATCATCCCTTCCTCTTCAGGGAAAACCAACGCAAGCTCAAGACGTCGCTGTAGAGAAATCTTGTGAAATCTGTTTCTGTACACTTATCTATCCGCAATCTCAACTGTTTCAATGCTTAGATCCGGCAGTTTAACTTTGTAGAAAAATTGCCAAACCGGTATATACCATTAGTCCCCTTGTTGAACCGCCAAATGTTGTTGCTTCATAAAACTCCGGTTTAGATAAAGTTGTCTCCGGTTTAACATTGTACATACCAGTGCACTTTAATAAATGCATTCTTGAACCGGAATTACCTATCTTGTAGATTTCATCATGGCCAAGCAAGTATATGAGTGCAACTGGGTTCCTTCTCGCGTCACAGAGACTCAACTGAATAATTTAGTCCTAATCGGCGCTTTAGGCAGCAAAAACACCATCCATTGGAGAGCTCCTGGCAAAGAATGCTCTCCCACACCTCAAGAAGGAGAGGTCATCGTTTTCGTAGATCACTTAGCCCGGGGCTTTAAGCCGCCCGGTTCTAAATTTTACCGGGACGTTTTAGCTGATTTTCAACTCCACCCCCAAGACACTGGTCCCAACTCTGTTACAAACATGTGTCACTTCGAAGTGCTCCGTGAGGTGTTTCAAGAGGAGCCCACAGTGGAGTTGTTCAGAGACTGTTTCCATGTAAACCGTCGTACTGAGTTTTTTGACGGTTCCAATACGGAATTGGGCGGTGTGGCAATTCAGAAAAAGGAAAGATGTCACATACCCTCACGCTAAGCTGCACAGCCACCCCAAAGAGTGGAATCAAACATGGTTCTATTGCAGAGACACCTCCCCTGCTGGTGAAAATCCTTTGCCTGGCTTTCGTCCGGAGCGGCTTAGCAATACGCAACCCCTTTCCGCAAAGGTTGACTGCCAAGGAGAGAAGCAAATACGCTCCTCAACTATCCAAGCTTAGAGCCTTCATGGCCAATGGTTTAACAGGAGTTGATCTCGCTCGCTGTTGGATATCATGGAGCATACTGCCTCTTAGTCAGCGCTCCGGTTTGATGTGCGAGTATACTGGCAGTGTTGATGACCCATTGCGACATGCTAACATCAATCACAGAGGCTGTGAATAAAATGCTGAATGAACCGGAACACGTCTGTGCTTGAACCGACCTGCTTCCCTTTTGTGCCACCAACAAACCGCCAGCTGTAAGAGTTTGATTGTTCTTTTTTCTGAACCTGTTATTGATATATCTGGTCATTGTTTAATATCAATGCCTATTTAAACAGGGCAATGATCTATTTTGGAGCAAGAAACTGCCGCAGGAGAAACCAGAAAAACTAGACAAACCGGAAAGATCAATCCGGCAAAAGACTAAAGCTGTGAAGAAGACTACCCACAGGAAAAGAACCACTGCATCCTCTGATCCGGCCGCTGATGATGATGTGGGTAACCCGGACCTTGAGGTAGAACTTGATTCACTTGGCTTATTTTTCACGCGCCTTATTGATGATGATATTTGTCAAGATGATGCCGAAGCCAGTCATGCTGATGTTGCAGAGGTAATTATTCTTTCCTCCGATTCAGATCCTTTGCCTTCACTAAAAATCCGCCAGGCAAACCGGAAGGTTAAATTTTCTCATCCTCTTGCTTACTTGGATCCCAAATTTCTTATGAAGACCCAACAGCACGAAGCTCGCCGCACGACCCGGCATAGTGGCCAGGTAGTTACCTCCGCCGGTTTACCGAATAGTCCGGTTCGGAAACGCCATTCAGAGGTCTCTAATTTGCCTGTTAGTGCTTGTCCTAAAATGGGCTGTTTTCGTCAACCTCTTAATCCGTCTGACTCCGATTATCAGGTCACTTCCCATTCATCATCTAGCGAGTCATCAGCTACCCAGCTGCCGCCGCTCAAAACGGTGCTTGGGTAAGCCATACTTATCATAATGCTTCTGGTGTATTACTTTGTAGCATATACTGTACTGACCTTTGTTACTCCTTTCAGGACCAAGCCTAAGTCAAGCAAGAAGGCTCGCCTAGATAAAGCGGCGAAGAAGATGCTATTCCTGAACCGGACAGAGTACTCAACCCTGAAGCGGCCATCCGTGAGGATGTGCCAAATGACCCACCACCACAAGATGATGATTTTATTACTTAAGAGAGACATGTTGATACCTCCGGTCCTGTTGACCAGCCCAGAAGCCCCATCCGGATTGAGAAATCCACCAGTCCATCCAAGTCTACTGATAAACTGACGGCCCCAATGCAAACCGGCGACGCCAAGGATGATGAAGTTGTTATTACTGGCATTGGCCATACAGATCCAAGCAATCCTGTTGCTTTGTCTAAACATACTGCCAAGGAAGAATTTGCTACCTTTGGCAAGGGCAAGTGGAATGTTGATCTGGCAACTTATGCTGCTCTGAACGCCCAAGACATCCATTCCGGCTATCTGAACCGGCTGTATACCAGTCATGACTATGAAGCCGGCCTGGTTAACATGATGAAAGATAAATATGAGGTAACTTCCATATGCTATTTCCTGCTTGTATGCTTCAATTCTTGCTGACTCGCCTAGCCCCCAAGGACCAGTTTGTAATCTTCTTTCAAACCGGGACTTACTAATATAAATCTTAATGCCTCGAAATTCGCTGATGTAGCCCCCAAGGGCCGGTTCAACTTAGTGTAGTTAAACTGGGACTTAGGTAACTAATATTGCCGCATCAGAACTTATTTGAACAAATAGCCATTAGCCCCCAAGTGCCAAGTTGAATACTTGTATTGAGCTTGGGACTTTATAATCAAGTGAAATATGAAGATCAAATAGGCATTAGCCCCCAAGCGCCAAGTGCATAACTTGTTATGTGGTTGGTGCTTCAATTCTTGCACTGCTTGCTGAATCATATAACTGTCTGTATGCAGGCTGAGCTGAAGACAAAAGAGACCCAAATCGGCGATCTCCAAGAAAATCTGAAGTCCCAACAGACTGAAACCTCAAAAGCAAAAGAGGAGTTGACCAGCGCCTTAAGCGTCATGGAACAACTTAAGAAGGATTTCAAGAAGGAGCGGGCGGATTGGGCTACTAAAAAATCCGCTTTAACCAAACGAGCAGTAGATGCTGAGGCTACACTAAAACCGGTGGTGGATGAACTGACCAGCATAAAGCGGCACGTGCATGCCATGACCGCTGCTATCTTTGGTAAGCCGGTTTGATTTCTGAATTGATTCTGCCGTCTTACAGAGCTGCCGGTTTGTTAACCCTTTGTGATATTTCAGGGACACGCATTGGTCATTTCGGGTCAGATGTGCGGAAGAAATTGAAAGCCGCCTATACATTGATCGAACAACTGTACACTAGTGCACAGCGGATCATCTGTACTGCATCCCACAACAAGCCGGCGCCCACTTTGATTCAGGACACTCTACAGAAACTGTCGGTGCTTCCTGCCCGGGTTGAAGAGATAAAGAAATCTGCTGCTCGAACCGGTGCGATCAATGCCTTAATCCAGGCAAAAGCATGGGTGCCGGATTTTGATCCTATTGAAGCGGCTCAGGGCTATCCCAGCTTGAAGGAAGACGAGTCAGAGTTTAGTGAAGCGGATCTGCGAGCAATAAACTGGGAGGTGCGTCCGCTAGCTTGTCAATTGGCTGAAGAAGCAGACTTGTCTCATTATCAAGCCCAATATGACAATCAAAACAAGCGAGTAGCTGCACCAATTCATGAAGCGGAAAATCTTATCCCTCCAATCCGTAAGCATACTTACGCTCCCGATATTGAACCGTCATTGCTGATCCATGATGAAGCTATCTTTCGAGCATTAATGGGAATCGACTGGACAACTGTTGATTTCCGGCCGTTGGGTAGAGAAACTGAAGTTGAAGCGGCGCGGGATGACCCACAACCATCAGGCCAGGCTGGTGACCAAGCTTGAACCAGAAGCCGGTTTAAACTGCTTCTCCTTTGAAAAAACAATGATCTTGTTTTGGGCACCGTGTTGCCTTGTAATAGGCTAGCCGATACTCTTGATTTTGATATGCCTTCGTGCATAATTACTGCAACTTGTTCTTCCTTTGGGTGATGAACTTTCCAAAGTATTTTCTGCAATATAAAAATCTTAAAGTGCCACCATGGTTGTACCATCAGGCGGAGTATGATGTCTGCATATGTGAAATCAAAATATCTGAAATGTAAGCATATGATCAAATCTTTGAGATACATGATACCTGCCATCGTTGGGCATGAAGTTGGCTTAGCCAATCTTGAAACGGAGGTTTCATAAACCCACACTGTTGGAGGAGATAGCAGCTCCTATATATATATAATGCCGGTTTACCATGTAAACCGTGCCGGGTTATAATAAAGCACCGTGTTACTCCGTAATAGGATGTTAACAAAAAATCAAACCGGGCAAATAGTCTCTGGATTAAAAATGAACCGTGTTCCGTCAATTGACAGTGTGAACCGGTTTTAAAATTTTGTCGGTTTAAAAAACGCAACAAAAAGAAAGAAATATCTATCAAAGAAAATTGTGAAGCAAAGGCAATGATAAAACCATTTGCAAAAAGAGGCTTATTTGAGCCGATCAGATGGCGTTACCATGGTCGGACATGACCAAGCTCCCGATAGGTGTAGCTATGGTTCAAGTCAGCCAGGTCCCCAAATGAAACCGTGGCATTTATGCCGATCAAGAGGCGTGGCAATGGTTCGGGTTCGACCAAGCCCCCAAGTGATTCTGTGGCCTTAGGCCGATCAAGAGGCGTGACTGGTTCAGACGTGACCAAGTCCCCAAGTGATCAGGTGGCTCTCGCCTATCAAGAGGTGTTGCATTGGTTCGAACACGACCAAGCCCCCAAGTGATATAACATGATGCTTTTGAAAAGCTAACTCAAGGGGTAAACCGGAGGCCGCTTTAGAACAACTCCGTGTAACCACACATGATGTAAAAGGACAGATACCCCACTTTAGCTGAGGTTCCGGTTTATTATATTTAATCATAATATATACATCATCGTAATATGTACATAAGTAGAGCCAATGGCTCAGGTATAGTAAGGCCGAAGATGAGCTATGTTCCACGACCTGTTGGTCTCTTCCTCTGATGTACGTGAGTCTTTATGCTCTCGAATATCGATCAGATAGTATGACCCGTTGTGCAGATTCTTGCTGACCATGAAAGGTCCCTCCCAAGGTGGGGATAGCTTATGCATATCAGTCTGGTCTTAAATGAGCCGAAGCACCAAATCTCCTTCCTGAAAGGCTCTGGTTCTGACTCGGCGACTGTGATAACGACAAAGATCCTGTTGGTAAATCGCCGAGCAGGCGGCTGCTATGTCACGTTCTTCATCCAACAGGTCCAAAGCGTCTTCCCGTGCTGTCTCGTTGTCCGCTTCAACATAAGCCGCCACACGAGGTGAGTCATGACGGATATCACTCGGGAGAACCACCTCCGCTCCGTAGACCATGAAGAACGGCGTGTATCCTGTTGATCTGTTGGGTGTAGTATTGATGCTCCATAACACAGATGGTAACTCTTCTACCCAACAACCCGACATTCTCTGCAAAGGAACCATAAGCCGGGGCTTGATGCCTCTCAAGATCTCTTGATTAGCCCTTTCTGCTTGACCATTGGACTGTGGGTGTGCCACTGATGAAACGTCAAGCCGGATGTGCTCCCGTTCGCAGAACTCCTTCATGGCACCCTTGGACAAATTGGTACCATTATCCGTGATGATACTGTGTGGAAAGCCAAACCGGAAAATCACTTTTTTGATGAATTGAACCGCCGTGGCCGCATCACACTTGCTAACAAGTTCTGCTTCCACCCACTTTGTAAAATTGTCAACCGCCACCAGGAGGTGGGTCTTCTTATCTTTGGACCTTTTGAAAGGCCCAACCATATCCAGCCCCCAAGTCGCAAACGGCCAAGTAATTGGAATCAGTCTCAATTCTTGAGCCGGCACATGAGCACGTCTTGAAAACTTTTGGCAACCGTCACATCGTCTGACCAGATGCTCCGCATCAGCATGAGCAGTTAACCAATAGAAGCCATGGCAAAACGCTTTAGCTACCAAAGATTTTGAACGGGCATGGTGACAACAATCTCCTTCGTGGATCTCACGCAAAATTTCACAGCCTTCTTCAGGAGACACACAGCGTTGAAACGCCCCTGACACACTGTAATGATGCAACTCGCCATTGACAATAGTCATGGACTTGGATCGCCGGATTATCTGTCGGGCCAGAGTCTCATCCTCTGGTAACTCGCCCCGGTTCATGTATGCCAGGTAAGGAACCGTCCAATCCGGAATGACATGAAGAGCTTCCACCAATTGAGCCTCCGGATCAGGAATAGCCAAATCCGCTTCACCAGGGAGCTTGACCGACGGGTTGTGCAGCACATCCAAAAAAACATTGGGTGGGACCGGTTTGCGCTGAGAGCCCAGCCGGCTTAAAGCGTCCTCCGCTTCATTCTTCCGTCGGTCCACGTGGTCCACCTGATAGCCTTTAAAGCGACCTGCAATAATATCCACCTCACGACGATATGCTGCCATGAGTGGTTCCTTGGAATCCCAAGTGCCAGATACTTGTTGAGCCACGAGGTCCGAGTCACCGAAGCACTTAACTCGACTTAGATTCATCTCCTTAGCCATCCAGAGACCATGGAGCAAGGCTTCATACTCAACTGCATTGTTAGTACAAGGGAACATTAAGCGAAGAACGTAACAAAACTTATCACCTCGTGGGGAAGTTAATATGACTCCAGCCCCCGAGCCTTCCAATTGCTTGGATCCGTCAAAATGGATGGTCCAATATGTGTGATCCAACTTTTCTTTAGGTGCTTGCAGTTCCGTCCAATCATTGATGAAATCAACAAGTGCTTGAGACTTAACCGTCGTCCGAGGCACATACTTCAATCCGTGAGGCCCAATCCATGCGGGGTGCTCCACATTGTTCATTGCTTGACACTGCCGGTTCATCCATACGCCTGCTATAGCTCCGGCTTGGGCGAGGGGTCCAGTGGATCCGGTCGTGGTTGTATGAGTATGCTTCCTGTTGGTCCAAAGCTGTCCTAAGAAGCTCCGTGACCCGTCGCGTCTCTATCGCCTGCGGTGAGTCGCCTTCAATTGGAATGGCCTCCAGCCGTGCAGCGGCGGCAACAAGATTGTCCATTGGGTTGGAGTAGTGACCCGGAGGTGTTGAAATAGCCTGAGGTATAACAGTGTTTTGACGAGGCAGATCCATTAGACGAGGCTGAACCGGCGCACCGGTCCCAGGAGCTTCCGCCCGGTTCCCCTCCAGCGGATTACTGGTTCTTGCTCCTGGGGTGTTGAAAAGGTCTCTGGCCTCGAAAAACGAAGGCAAACGGGATCGGTACTTCCTCCTCATGACTTCATGCGACGCGTTCTGGTCCAACATGAGCCTGTAGGCTTGTGCGTCTAAAGCGGCCCCCTCTGTGGTCATCCTGGCATTCTCAGCTGCCAGGTCCGCCTTGGCCTGGGTGATCTGTTCCTTCACCTTTGCAATCTCCGCGTTGTGGACTTCCTGATCCGTCGGATTAGCTTCTGCCATAAGCGCAGCCAATGCATCAAATAGATCTGATAGAACTTGAGCCGGCGGGCGTGCAGAGCTTCCTGCCCCGGCAGCTATTGCCGTTACTGAACCGGAGGTTATTGGCGCAGTGGTCGAAGAATGAAGCGCTGCTTGTGTGCCGGCCATGAATATTCCAACTCAGTTGGGTTGATCAGAGGGCTCCGGAATACTGTCGCCATCGGAACAGCCCCCAATCCGGCCATCTTGTAGCTGATATAGAGATTCGGTTTCTCCGGTTGATGACTCGTCGCCGGAATAAACGACGGTCTTGCCGTGAGATTCTGATCCATCCTCATAACTTCCTCCATGGATGACTCCCACGAAGGCACGCTTCACGGCCGGTTTAATCCGGGCGGATCGCGCAAGCTAAGCTGTTTCGACGAGGTCGGTGGAAATGTCCGGCTCAGGGCCCAGTTCTCCGATCTTGCCGATGAAAATGTGTATGCCACCAAAGGGGACCCGGTACCCGTACTCAACTGAGCCGGCCTCGGGGCCCCAGCCTACATCATCGATGTAGAGCTTGCCGCGACGACTCTTAGTCATCCGGCCCACAGCATAGCCCTTGAGTCCTTTAAAGCGGCCCTCCAAGAACTTGAAACCATCGTGCGATAGCCCCACGGTGGACGCCAATTATCGTGGTTTTGTCATGGTAGATGTCCTAGAGAAAGGACTTAGTCGTGGAGCCATCACGACGGGTTAGCTTGAAGGGGTTAAAGCGGACACATGGACGCAAGAGAGTTTATACTAGTTCGGCCCCTTCGATGAAGGTAAAAGCCTACGTCTAGTTGTGATGGGATTGATGGGGTTTCGATGACTAGGGAGCAAACAAGCTTCGCCTATGTCTCGAGTTGTTGTCTGTTGTCCGAACCGCCGCCGGTCGTCCCCTTATATACACGGGTGACGCCCGTCGGTTCACAGATTCCCAATACCGGCTCATAGATGTGTCCGGTTTGGTCTCTACTTATTCCTAACTTACAATACAAGTTACATACCAACGCCGGTTTATGGCTACAGGCCTTGAACCGACTATGGGCCTTGAGCCCTTATCTGCCTTCTTGGGTTTCAACATAGTTAACTACGAAGTTAACCCAACCCAGATAGGCCGGTTTACACCTAGTAGTGATATCCTCAACACCAAGTACCCATCACAATGCCTATCTCTCGCATTACATTATTTGCCATTTGCCTCTTGTTTTCCTCTCCCCCACTTCACCCTTGCCGTTTTATTCACCCTCTCTCTCTATCCTCCCTCTCTATTTGCCTCTTTTGCCCGTTTGCTCTTGTTTGCTCGTGTGCTAGTTTGTTTGCTTGTTGTCATGGCTAGTCTCATATCTTCTCCATTGTCTCCCGAGAGTGAAGTTCTAAATTTTAAACAAAGGGAGGGAGAAAATCTAAAAAAATGCTTGGTATAGAATTTGCAATGCTCAAAATAGATCTACCAGGAAGCAATCTACCTTAGTTCTTCTCCGCAATTTTTATGTAGGTGTTAATCCTTGGTATAGATATATCCTCGATACCATTACCGGAGGGAACTTCTTGGGTAGCCATACTTTTGATTCTTATAATGCTATGTTAGATTTATTTGGCTCACCACCTCTTTTGGTTAATGGAACCATGTTAACTTTGGAGCATGTTATGCAAAGACTTGAAATTATTGAAAATAAAGTTGCTACTATTGAATTAATTGAAAATCTAGATCAAAAGATCCACAATCAAATTACTCAATATGGATCTAAGGTAGGAATGACTTTGAAAAATATTAAGGAAAAGGAACCCATAGTTAATGAGAAGATAAACTTAGATTCTACTAGAATTAATAAACTCGAGGGTATCATTACAAACTTGGGAACCGCTTTTTCTTCCATAAATAATACTCCAAGTCCTCCTACTAAAATTGCCAAGCTTATGTATGTTCCTAAAAATAAGGCTGAATCATCTAGTAAGGAAACTGCAGATCTTAAATCTATAAGTATTCATCCCAATCTTTTTGCTATCATTAAGGAACCGATTGCTACAAATGAATTTTTCGATTTTGTGCCTAAAAGTTTGATAATAACTAGAAATAAAGAAATTCCTAAGGGAAATAGATGCCTCATCGAAGAATTGCCTACCAAAGATGGCAATACCTAGATCTATCCTCGCTTTTATGCCTAGCTAGGGGCGTTAAACGATAGCGCTTGTTGGGAGGCAACCCAATTTTATTTTTATTCTTTGCTTTTTTCTCCTGTTTAGTAATAAATAAATTATTTAGCCTCTGTTTTGGTTGTGTTTTTTTGTGTTTAATTAGTGTTTGTGCCAAGTAGAACCGTTGGGAAGACTTGGGGAAAGTCTTGTTGAACTTGCTGTAAGAAACAGAAACTTTAGCGCTCACGAGAACTGCTGTAATTTTTATTTGAAGAGTGATATTTAGTTAATTCTTTTTGAAGATGATTAATACATAAATTCCTCACGTCCCGAAATTTATTTTAGAATTTTTGGGTTCCAGATCTTGCGCTAGCTACAGATTACTACAGACTGTTCTGTTTTTGACAGATTCTGTTTTTCGTGTGTTGTTTGCTTATTTTGATGAATCTATGGCTAGTAAAATAGTTTATAATCCATAGAGAAGTTGGAATACAGTAGGTTTAACACCAAAATAAATAAATAATGAGTTCATTACAGTACCTTGAAGTGGTCTTTTGTTTTCTTTCGCTAACGGAGCTCACGAGTTTTCTGCCTTAAGTTTTGTGTTGTGAAGTTTTCAAGTTTTGGGTAAGGATTTGATGGATTATGGAACAAGGAGTGGCAAGAGCCTAAGCTTGGGGATTCCCATGGAACACCCAAGATAATCTAAGGACACCTAAAAGCCAAAGCTTGGGGATGCCCCGGAAGGCATCCCCCCTTTCGTCTACTTCTATCGGTAACTTTACTTGGAGCTATATTTTTATTCACCAACATGATATGTGTTTTGCTTGGAGCGTCTTGTATTATTTGTGTATTTGTTTGTTAGTGTGCCACAATCATCCTTGCTGTACACACCTTTTTAGAGAGCCATACATGAATTAAAATTTGATAGAATGCTCTATGTGCTTCACTTATATCTTTTGAGCTAAGTAGTTTTGCTCTATGTGCTTCACTTATATCTTTTGAGCTAAGTAGTTTTGCTCTATGTGCTTCACTTATATCTTTTGAGCTATGTAATTTTGCTCTATATGCTTCACTTAGATCTTTTAGAGCATGGTGGTGGATTTGTTTTAAAGAAACTATTGATCTCTCATGCTTCACTTAAACTATTCTGAGAGTCTCTTAATAGCATGGTAATTTGCTTAATAATAATATGCTTGGTATTCAAGATTTGTGAAACTTTCTTTTGAGTGTGTTGAATACTAAGAAAATATTGAAGCATGATAATTGTTTTGAGATATGGAGGTGATAATCTTAAAGTCATGCTAGTTGAGTAGTTGTGAATTTAAAGAATACTTGTGTTGAAGTTTGTGATTCCCGCAGCATGCACGTATGGTGAACCGTTATGTGATGAAGTCGGAGCATGATTTATTTATTGATTGTCTTCCTTATGAGTGGCGGTCGGGGATGAGCGATGGTCTTTTCCTACCAATCTAGCCCCCTAGGAGCATGCGCGTAATACTTTGCTTTGATAACTTCTAGATTTTTGCAATAAGTATATGAGTTCTTTATGACTAATGTTGAGTCCATGGATTATACGCACTCTCACCCTTCCACCTTTGCTAGCCTCTCTAATACCGCGCACCTTTCGCCGGTATCATACACCCACCATATACATTCCTCAAAACAGCCACCATACCTACATATTATGGCATTTCCATAGCCATTCTGAGATATATTGCCATGCAACTTTCCACCATCCCGTTTATTATGACACACTCCATCATTGTCAAATTGCATATCCCGGTACACCGCTGGAGTCATTCATATAGAGTCATATTTTGTTCTAAGTATAGAGTTGTAAGAAAAATAAAAGTGTGATGATCATCATTATTAGAGCATTGTCCCAGTGAGGAAAGAATGATGGAGACTATGATTCCCCCACAAGTCGGGATGAGATTCCGGACGAAAAATAAAAAAAGAGGCCAAAGAAGCCCAAATAAAATAAAATAAAAAGAGAGGCCATAAAAAAGGAGAAAAGGCCCAAATAAAAAAATGAGAGAAAAAGAGAGAAGGGACAATGTTACTATCCTTTTACCACACTTGTGCTTCAAAGTAGCACCATGATCTTCATAGTAGAGAGTCTCTCATGTTATCACTTTCATATACTAGTGGGAATCCTTCATTATAGAACTTGGCTTGTATATTCCAATGATGGGCTTCCTCAAATTGCCCTAGGTCTTCATGAGCAAGCAAGTTGAATGCACACCCACTTAGTTTCTTTTTGAGCTTTCATATACTTATAGATCTAGTGCATCCGTTGCATGGCAATCCCTACTCACTCACATTGATATCTATTGATGGGCATCTCCATAGCCCGTTGATACGCCTAGTTGATGTGAGACTATCTTCTCCCTTTTTGTCTTCTCCACAACCACCATTCTATTCCACCTATAGTGCTATGTCCATGGCTCACGCTCATGTATTGCGTGAAGATTGAAAAAGTTTTGAAAAAGTTAGAGTATGAAACAATTGCTTGGCTTGTCATCGGGGTTGTGCATGATTTAAATATTTTGTGTGGTGAAGATAGAGCATAACCAGACTATATGATTTTGTAGGGATAACTTTCTTTGGCCATGTTATTTTGAGAAGACATAATTGCTTTGTTAGTATGCTTGAACTATTATTATTTCTTATGCCAATATAAACTTTTGTCTTGAATCTTTCTAATCTGAATATTCATATCACAATTAAGAAGATTTGCATTGAAATTATGCCAAGTAGCACTCCGCATCAAAAATTCTTTTTTTATCATTTACCTACTCGAGGACGAGCATGAATTAAGCTTGGGGATGCCTGATACGTCTCCAACGTATTTATAATTTTTGATTGCTCCATGCTATATTATCTATAGTTTTGGACTATATTGGGCTTTATTTTCCACTTTTATATTATTTTTGGGACTAATCTATTAACCGGAGGCCCAGCCCAGAATTGCTGTTTTTTTGCCTATTTCAGTGTTTCGAAGAAACGGAATATCAAACGGAGTCCAAACGGAATAAAACCTTTGGGAACATGATTTTCTCACCGAACGTGATCCCGGAGACTTGGACCCTGCTCCAAGGAACAAAAGAGGCGGTCACGAGGGTGGGGGGTGCCCCCCCTAGGGCGCGCCCCCTGCCTCGTGGGCCCCTCGGAGCTCCACCGACGTACTCGTTCCTCCTATATATACCTACGTACCCCCAAACGAATAGAGAGGGAGCCAAAAACCTAATTCCACCGCCACAACTTTCTGTATCCACGAGATCCCATCTTGGGGCCTTTTCCGGAGCTCCGCCGGAAGAGGGCCGTCATCACGGAGGGCTTCTACATCATCATAGCCTCTCCGATGAAGTGTGAGTAGTTTACCTCAGACCTTCGGGTCCATAGTTAGTAGCTAGATGGCTTCTTATCTCTCTTTGAATCTCAATACAAAGTTCTCCCCCTCTCTTGTGGAGATCTATTCGATGTAATCTTCTTTTTGCAGTGTGTTTGTTGAGACCGTGAATTGTGGGTTTATGATCAAGTTTATCTATGAATAATATTTGAATCTTCTCTGAATTATTTTATGTATGATTGATTATCTTTGCAAGTCTCTTCGAATTATCCGTTTGGTTTGGCCAACTAGATTGGTAGTTCTTGCCATGGGAGAAGTGCTTAGCTTTGGGTTCAATCTTGCGGTGTCCTTTCCCAGTGACAGAAGGGGCAGCGAGGCACGTATTGCATCGTTGCCATCGAGGATAACAAGATGGGGTTTATTTCATATTGCATGAATTTATCTCTCTACATCATGTCATCTTGCTTAAAGCGTTACTCTGTTTTTAACTTAATACTCTAGATGCATGCTGGATAGCGGTCGATGAGTGGAGTAATAGTAGTAGATGCAGAATCGTTTCAGTCTACTTATCACGGACGTGATGCCTATATACATGATCATGCCTAGATATTCTCATAACTATGCTCAATTCTGTCAATTGCTCAACAGTAATTTGTTCACCCACCGTAGAATACTTATGCTCTTGAGAGAGCCACTAGTGAAACCTATGGCCCCCGGGTCTATTCTCATCATATCAATCTCCATCACTTTAATCTTGCTTTGCTTTTTACTTTGCTTTTTTACTTTTAATTTGCATCTTTAAACCAAAAATACCAAAAATATTATATCTATCAGATCTCAATCTCGTAAGTGACCGTGAAGGGATTGACAACCCCTAATTGCGTTGGTTGCGAGTAGCTATCATTTTGTGCAGGTACGGGGGACTTGAGCATGGCCTCCTACTGGATTGATACCTTGGTTCTCAAAAACTGAGGGAAGTACTTACGCTACTCTGCTGCATCATCCCTTCCTCTTCGGGGAAAACCAACGCAAGCTCAAGACGTAGTAGTAGCTGGCCCCACCTTTCGCTCGGGCCCCCCACCGCATCTGATGTCATGGATCAGCAGGGGGCTGAGCTAGGGTCCAGCAAAGGACATGCCAATACTGCAGAGCCGTATCCGAGATCTCTTCGAGAGAGATTTCAGTCTGGTTATGGTAATGCAAGTTATGCTAGTTCGTCGAGTCCAGCCTTGCAAACGTCGGCCCCTCCGCATGTGGGAATTCAACCCGGAAGGACCGCGAGCTATTCAGCATTTCGTCGGCATGACGCACGAAGAGATGTACAAATCGTTCTTCGGACCCCAAATAGAGTGTCTGGACACCACCGAGGACGTGGGTCTGAGCTGTGACCACCCCACTGCCCAAGTAATTAATCCCATGTCGAACCTACTGTCCTTTTATTTATCATGGCATCATTCTAAAGAGCTGCTCTTTGACCAAGATTGGATAACAAAGGCAATGATGATCAGGTGTTCGGCCCCCCTTCGTGAGGGCTTGGACAATCCGGTACTGGATAAGATGCTCGAGCCGGCGCCTTATCCAGTGCCCTCAAAGGAAGATGATGGGGGGAATAGAGAGGGCATAAGCGAGCCTCACTCGCTACTTATTCCAGCCGGGGGAATGAGCGTCTCCGTGAGGGAGGACAACCAAAGGGAAGAATCTGACATTCTCTCTCCCTGGGGAAGGAAGAGGACTACCTCTGAAGATCCGGAGACAAAGGTTTCCAAATGGGAGAAGAAATCTTCATCAGAGGGTCCTGCCTCGGAGGGTATTCTTGCCGCACAATGTCCACGCGGGGATCAGCCCTCTACCGAGCTGTAAGTAATCGGAAAGTAATTAATAGTGGAAACATCCTACCTTACTTCCAAAGACAATAACCAATGCTTATAAATTGTAGTCCGGATCATAGCCCTTCTCGACAGAGTTCGTCTTCGGGGGATCTTCTTCCGGAGATGATGGAGAGCGAAACGCCTCCCCCGGACACCCTGCCTCATGAAGCGGGCGACCTTGAAGTGTCATAGCGAAGGGTATCTGCGGATCCACTAAGGTCAGAGGATAACCCTTTGGCTACCCGGAATCCCCAATATCCAGCTTCTAAGGAGAGCGACCGCAAGGGTCCGTACAGTGTGCGGTCGGACGCGATGAAGGATCGCTGGGAGCTGTCATGGGCGGGACTGCAATAGCATATCTAATTATATCAATACAACAAAAAGGAAGGACTTGGTTTATGGGCGGATATGGGTTTTAGCACTTACGATGCGGCCCGAGGCTTAGTGCGGGGGCATCTCTCCGGACTACTGTCGACGTCCCACGCTGTGTTATCCACAAGGAAGCTTTTCCCTTTCTTGGACGTCTCCGCCTCTAGATTCGCCGAAGCCGCCCTCTTCTTCCTACCCTCATCAGGGGGAGGGTTATTCTCCTCCTCCTCTTCATTGTCGTCGTCTTCGGCGGCGGAGGAGCGGGTCTTGTCTTTGGACGTCGCGTCTGAAGCGCCCTTGCGACAGGGGCCACTCTAGACCCCCTTGGCCTTCCCTGTGGATTTCTTCTCCGGCGCCTTATAGGGTGCCGGCACCAGCATCTTCACTAAACGCGGGATGACTGGTTCTTCAGGCAGCGGAGTCGGACATTGGATCCGCTTCGCCCTCTCCATCCAGTCCCGAAGAATCGATGACGACAAAAGCTTATACATCATCATTGAAACAAGCAAGTAAGGGATGCAGTAAGAATAATATACCTCGTTGGCGAGGTTGTTGACGTCATCCCCGCGGTCTGAGTCTGTGGCCGGCGGTGTTTCGTTGCTCTTAAAAAGCAACCTCCAGGCATCTTCGTGGGTGGTTTCGAAGAGCCTCTTCAGGGTATGGTGCTTCTTCGGATTGAACTTCCATAGAGGGCGGCTTCGCCTCTGGCAGGGGAGGATCTAGCACACCAGCATCACTTGGATTATGTCGACGAGCTTGATGTCTTTGTCCAGCATACTTCGGATGCGCGTTTGCATCACTATCAGCTCATTTAACGAACACCAGTTCGGGCTCTTCTCGACCCAGGAGGTGAGTCGCATGGGAGCGCCAGAGTTGAATTCGGCGGCCGCGGTCCAGGTGGCATCGCAGGGTTCTGTGATGTAGAACCGTTGTTTCTGCCATTCCTTGACGGTCTCCATGAAAGTGCCTTTTGGCTAGGAGACATTGGTCAGCTTGCTCACCATGGCGCCTCCGCACTCCGCGTGCTGGCCATCCACTACGTTTGGCTTCACATTGAAGATTTTGAGCCAGAGCCCGAAGTGGGGTTGGATGCGGAGGAAGGCCTTACACACGACGATGAACGCCGAGATATTGAGGAAGGAGTTCGGGGATAGGTTGTGGGAGTCTATCCCATAGTAGAACATCAGCCCGCGGACGAAAGGGTGGAGTGGAAACCCTAGCCCGCAGAGGAAATGAGGGATGAATACCACCCTCTCATTGGGCTTCGGTGTGGGGACGACTTGCCCCTGGGCTGGAAGACGGTGGGCCATCTCCTTCGCCAAGTACGCGGCTACCCGGAGCTCAGTAATGTCCTCCTCCTTGACGGAGGAGACCATCCACTTGCCTTGACCTCCGGATCTGGACATGGTTGAGTGCTTGCTCGAGACGAGGAAGATGCGAACTTGGGTGCTAGAGCTCAAGGGTGGAAGGGCAGAGGAGAGGGCGTGGGTGAAGAAAAGGGATTCTTATCTCCTTATAAAGGCTGTAAATATTGAACGCCTCCCCACTCGCCTTAAACTTCGCCTGCTCCCAAGGGTTGTGTAAACGGCACGGTTGGGTTACCCACGCCCGTATTGATGAGAATCCCGCAATAAGAGGACACGATCTCTGCTTTGAGAAGATGTGCCAATGGAAACCGCATCTCGAAACACGGGATGGCAGACAAAACGGTTCGATATAGTGATTGGGCAGACGTGATGTCATGTTGTAAAAAAGTTCTCAGCAGATTGGATTCGTGAAATATTATATTCTCTCTATGGTTGTGTGTGGTGTGAGTTACAGGTCCGGACACATCGGTACGTCCAAAGACTGTTTTGAAGTTCGGAAGGAGGAACCCGCCTTGCAATGCTGAAGACAGATCTATGCGCCGGATACCTTGTCATTGAAGCCAGGTTCAGGGGCTACTGAGGGAGTCCTGGACTAAGGGGTCCTCGGGCGTCCGGCCTGTCAGCCATGGGCCGGACTTATGGGCTGTGAAGATACGAAGACTGAAGACTGTACCCGTGTCCGGATGGGACTCTCCTTGGCGTGGAAGGCAAGCTTGGCGACCGTATATGTAGATTCCTTTCTTTGTAACCGACCTTGTGTAACCCTAGACCCTCCCGGTGCTTATATAAACCAAAGGACTTAGTCCAAAGGGAGAGAGATTGATTACCATAGTCATATAGGCTAGACCTCTAGGGTTTAGCCATTACGATCTCGAGGTAGATCAACTCTTGTAATACTCGTATTCATCAATATCAATCAAGCAAGACGTAGGGTATTACCTCCATAGAGAGGGCCCGAACCTGGGTAATCATCGTGTCCCCTATCTCCTATTACCATCAACCTTAGACGCACAGTTCGGGACCCCCTACCCAAGATCCACCGGTTTTGACACCGACACCTGTTAACGCATGTCTTGCTGTACTCATCAATCCTCACCTGACCAAGAGGGATCCATGCGCACGTGAATAATTCCACCTTAACTTTCACATAGTCAAGCTCCCAAATCTCTTTGATGGATCCATAGTATACCCTTTTATCAGCTTCATTTACAGTCACGCATTCTATCCGAACAGAGTTGTTCTGATATGAGGTCTTCTTATCACATTCCTCAGTGTAGAACGTGTATCCATTTATGTCATATGCTTGGTACGTCAGCACCGTAGGTGATGGATTTTGTGCCAACCACGTAGCAATGTCATCGATGGATCCTTGTGCCAAATGATTCTTCAGCCATTCGACATAGTTCTTAGTGTGCTCCTTCATCTCCACCTCTGATGAAGGCACCATTGGTAAGAATCTTTGGCGTATCTCCGCCAAGTGTTCTTCGGCATAAGCGATGAGAACTAGGCTGTTAAGCGGTACCGTCAAATGGGCTTTCTCTGCCAATTCTCCGGGTGCAGCCATTTGTGTGCCAGCAAGGACTGGCTTACCTTTCAGCCTTCCCTCGTGGCGAGAGAGGGGCAAACCTATAGGTCTTTGTTTCATGTATTTGGTGCAAAACTCAACCACCTCCTCCGTGGTATAACCTTGTAGGATGCTTGCCACTGGATGGTTTTGGTTCCGACAAAAGTACTTCAGAATCCCATGAACCGCTCAAAGGGATACATGTTGCGAAGAAACACAGGACCACAATACTTTATCTCGTCGACAAGGTGCACAATGAGATGGACCATGATATCAAAAATGACGGTGGGAAAAACATCTCTAGGTTGGACAATATTCTTGCAATATCATCTTGCATATGATCCAACTCTTTAGGATCTACAACTTTCTACCATAGTTGGTTGAAGAAATCACAGAGGTCAATGAGTGTTTCTTATATCTTTGTCCATCAGATTCCTGATGGCCACCGGGAGGATTTGTGTCAACATTACGTGGCAATCATGTGACTTCATGTGTCCCAACTTCATTTTACCTGAGCTCACATCCATGAGACTTCTGATGTTTGCGGAGTAGGAAGAGGGTGTCTTAACTGACAACAAATAGGTGAAGAACCGTGTTGCTTCTTTTGTACTGAAATTGTAACTCTGGCGAGCTTTGATGAATTTGTCATCATCTTCTGCTTCACTCTTGCGTTGTGATTGATCAGCAAGCATATCGAGCCGTGAATCATCACCATCCTTTCTTTTACCTTTAATCTTGAGCAGAGTACCAAGGATGCTTTCACATACGTTCTTCTCTACGTGCATGACATCCATGCAGTGACGTACATGTAGAATCTCCCAGTAAGGTAATTTCCAGAACATCGATTTCTTATTAAACACTTGATCCTTGGGTGTTAGTTTCACCGTCAAAGGGTGCTTCTTGCCAAGCACAACATTAATTTTTTTAGCCATGTTGTGGACCACCACCCCTTTATATGGTCTTGGGGCTGCAGCTGCCTCTATCGTACCATCAAATTCAGCTTTCATCTTTCGGTATGGGTGATTTTTCTGTAAGAACCTACGATGACGCAAATACACTGTTTTGTGCGAGTTGGGAAGTCTTCTGCTAGCTGTCCTATCCATGCATGTGACACACCCTACTTCTCCTCTTGTTTTCTGCCCCGATGTGTTGCCTAATGCTGGCATATCTTGAATGGTGTGCACCAGCATGGCATGTAGATCAAAAATCTCCTTTCTGTAAGCGTCATAGCATTTTACAGCAGGCGCATCTATCCACACTGTCAGCAGTTCTTCTACCAGTAGCTGAAAGTAAATGTCGATGTCATTTCCAGCTTGCTTCGGGCCTTGGATAATCATTGACATCATAATGTATTTTTTTATTCATACATAACCAAGGAGCTAGGTTATATATGCACAGAAGCACCGGCCATGTGCTGTGATTGGTGCTCGTATCACCAAAAGGAATCATCTTGTCAGTAACTCCCTGAGCCTTATACTTCTAGGATCCTTGGCAAAATTTTCAAACTTTTTGTCGATTAATTCCCACTGAGCCCCATCTTTCGGGTGCCTCATATACCTATCCGCAATTCTCTCATCATGATGCCACCGCAACCTCTTTGCCTCTCTAGGGTTTGTTAACAAACGCCTCAACCTTGGAATTAAAGGCAAGTACCAAACAACCTTGAACGGGACTCTTGTCTTGATCTCATCGTCCAATTTGTACTTGTCATTTGCTCTCCTGCGCTTGTATCGTGCATGCTTGCATGTGGGACATGCATGAAAATCTTTGTACTCACCACAGTACAATATACAATCATTCACACAAGCGTGTATCTTCTGTACTTCAAGTTCCAATGGGCAAACAATTTTCTTCACTTCATTCGTGCTTCTGGGGAGCACATTATCTTCCGGAAGAATTTCTTTCAGAAGACCGAACATCTCTGTGAAGCCCTTGTTTGATAGACCGTTTGCTGCTTTAATCCTGAGAAGCGCCAGGGTGGCACTCAACCTGGAATATTTCTTTTTGCAACCTGGATAAAATTCTTTCTTGGATTCTGCATCAATGGTTGGCAGATCCTTGTACCCAATCATATGCTTATCTGGGCCCTCGAAATCTGCAATCATAGCAGCAAAATCTGGCATATCAAGATTATCGTCATCTGCGTCGACGTCTTGGTTTTCCAGTGGGCGTTTCGGCTTTACGATGTTCCATTGGTAGCTTGACACCTCTGCCCCGATGTTAGATTCAACATCCATGTGACACTGATCGGGGTTTGGCATCTCGCTGCCCTGGGTATCTTCATCCATGACCTCCTCTTCTCCGTGTCTGGTCCAACGTCTATATCCATCCATGAATCCCCTAGAGACTAAGTGCATATGGGCATCTGCAACTTCATGTGACTCTGTATTGGCACAATCAGTACATGGATAGGATGTAATCCGCATCACCAATTCTCCTCTTTGTGCTTTCAGCCAAATTCATGAACTCTATCACGCCACTGATAAAATCTACGGTTTTCTAACTCTTCATCTATCGAGATCATTCCATCTACAGCACATGAATGGTAATTAAAAACAAAACAGCAACATTAAATAGACGGATTAACTGTTGTCCAAAGATGCGTGCATAAATCACAAGGTTTTATTTTAATAATTACTGAGGGCGCTCCATGTTGTTATCCAGACGTGCTATGACAAAAACTAATGTCCAGTCAATTTACACACAGAGTACTAGTACAACACTACACTTAGGAGTTGAATACCTAAATTTAGCCACTCATGAAAAGAATACCTTAATTAATTATCCGCGCGGCGACCTCCACCCAGCAGACAGACAAGCGCGATGCGGCGGCACGCTGAGACAGCAGGGTCGAGGAGCAAAGCTTAGTGCGGCTGCCTCCTTATTTGAGTTCGAGGAGCAAAGCTTAGGTTCTACCTCATCAACTACTTCCCAACCGACACGTTAATAACATCCTAATCATGCAATGTTTGAGGATTGAAACTAATGCATAAAAACTGGGTGATAAAGGGGTATGATCAAAGTGTTACTTGCCTTGCTGATGATCCGCGTAACCTAGAGACTCCAAATAACACGCTTCGCACTCCGGGAATTCTATCGCAAACAAACAATAGCATACATAAGAAATCAAGCAAAGAAACACGGGTAAAACTCAAATAAGAAGACCTAACCAGAAAGTTCAACTTAAGAACTCCGGTTTGCAAAAAGAATCAAATTGAACGGGGCAACGAAACTCAAACGGCGAAAGAAACAAGATCCGTTTACTAAACTGGACCTAGGTCAAATTTTACAGTAGCAAAAACTTGTTCAAGTTGGTTAAACGGAAAGAGGGTCTCGAGACGAAGATCTAGGCGCTTGAATCGCCTGATTCCGACATACGAGCGAAAAAATAAACTAGAACGAAAATCGGATCAGAAATCACGATCAGAAATAATCACAGAAAAATTCGACTAAAGAAAACTGACGAACAGGCTAACGAACGAGCGTTCGCTGTCTGCGGCTAAACGGTGAAAACCGTTCGTAAAAATGAACATACAGGCGAACGTCCGCTAAATAACTAAACCAAAAAAACCAATCTACTAAAAAATAAAACCGCGAGTTCTAAAAAAACCGATCAGTTTTTTCGTAGAAAACCGACGGTGGCGGCGGCGGTTACCGGCAGCGGCGGCGTGCGGCTCCGGCGGGCGGCGAGGCGGTGGCGGGGCGCGGCTCCGGCGGCGGGCGGTGGCGTGGCGGCAGCGTGCGGCGGCGTGGCGGCAGCGCGGCGTGCGGTGGCGGGCGGCAGCGGCGCGCGCGGGCGGCGGTGGCGTGCGGCTCGGGCGGGCTAGGGTTTCGACGGGGTGCGGGTGCCTGAGGGGGTGGCTCCCCCGGCTTATAAGGCCGGCCGGGCCGAGAGTCCTAGACGGACACGGCCCGGTTAGGTCGGTTCGCGTTTTTTTAAATAATTCGGACGTGCAGAAAAAGAAAGAAAAGAAATACTAAACGGACTCCAAAAATTCCGAAATAAATTTTCCTCGCCCGCTAAAAATAAGCCCGACAAGGTGAACATTCATTTGGGCCTAAAATGCAATTTTGAAAAACGCGTATTTTTCCTAATTCAAATAAAATAGCAATAAAACTCCGAAATAAAAACTTATTTGATTTTAATATTAAATCTCTGGTATTTCTTTATTTTGAGGAAGTCATTTTATCCTCTCTCTTTTATTTTTTTATAAAAGAAATATTTCAGAGAAATAAAATTAAAATCAAACGATCCTCTTTTCATAATTCGAGAAAAGCTCAAATATGAAAATAACGAAATCCCCAACTCTCTCCGTGGGTCCTTGAGTTGCTTAGAATTTCTAGGATCAACCAAAATACAATAAAATATGGTATGCAATGATGATCTAACGCATAACATTCCAAATTGAAAATTTGGGATATTACAGGAGTACAAACTAGGTATAAAGGCAATGATACTATTAAATTAGATAAATCAGCAGCCACAGAAAACACACGCCCAATTATACCACACTTTACCCCTACTCCACTGGCCAAACCCCTATTAGAACTGCAGAGAGCCCAGCGTCATGTACGGTCTATGATATCAATTCAAAATTTAAACTCCTACATTTCTGCATGTGCCTTACCTTCTCTCAACAATGTGTGCTTTATCATAGGATCTCGCAACAATAGTGGGCATTGCATTGCTCTTGTCAGTACCTCTTGCCCTTTATCAGCATACTTACACTCATTGTTGTTTGATTATGTAGCATCACTGTAAATGTTCACTTCATTATCCTCCCTTTCCTCGAAATTATAAGATCTATATTTACTCTTAGATAAATGTAGAATTAACACGATGGGTATGAAGTTCTGTATTGTTCATGTAAGTACATGTTGTCATGTACTCCCCTCATATCGAATTAATTGTTGCTCAATTGGATGTATTTAGAATTTAATAGTGCTATATACATCCATTCGAGCGACAAGTAATAACGGATGGTGGTAGTATTACTGTACTTGCATTGCGAGATAGTTGATTGTCTAGCATTACTCTGCATTTTATCTACCGTACTCTCCACTTGCTCCAAATTATCATATCTACATTTACCCTTAGTAAAATGTTTAATAAAGCCAATACCACTGCACACATTGATGTATGCATTCCTCTTGTCAGTACCTTTTGCCTTGTAATGATGTACTTAACTAGCGGTGTGGCCCGCGCAATTGCGCGGCTAGCATTGAAATAACTTGAATCTTGTGACGTAATGTTTTCGTTGTTTCTTCATGCCATCTTGTGGAATAATTTAAGAGAAATAAGAAGCCATAATTACGATGGTTGGTTCGTAGTGCTAAAACTTGCGCACATGTAGAAATGTAGGCCCGAGTAACTTCACCATCTAGTAATGGAATCTACCATTGAGCTTGTATTCTTTTGTTTGACTCTGGCAAACAATGATGTCTCGGCACTCCTAAAGTGATTTAGCCATATTAAATAAGATTAAAATGATTGGTGATCTACCTACTTGATGCATTATTGGCATCTCCTGCCACTTATGCTATTTCTTTATCAATCTTGTGAATGGAAAAAAATATGTGAATCATCTAATTAAATTTTCTATCATGATAGAAATAATACACAGAAATAGATATATGAGATTTAGTTTCATAAATTAGGTAAATTATCGAAGGTTTTAAATATTACATAAGGATGAATAATCGATGTAACCATTAGTTGAGTATTTGTGTTTTGATGTCTCCTTCAAAGTCCTTCGAATATTAAGTCATCTATATTTTCTAGTACACATGGTGTTGTGTACCAATATGGGTGTATATTGTTCAAACGTGGGAGTATAATGTATAATTTTATTAGTCTTATATTATTAAGTTGTACCATAATAAATGTACTTTAAATCGTCGCCTAACATTTTCACTATATAATCTGGCGCGCTTACATGATCGTCTTAAGTTTGAAAGTGTTGTCCAAAATGTGTCTGTTTTCCCTCTAACTATAATTTATTAATAGCTTTAATTGACCAAAGTACTTTATCGTCTAAAATTAGCACATCCCTAACATGTTAAAACAGGAGATTTTGAAGATAATTGAACTTAGTATATAAGCTTTATGGGTATTGTATCCACTCCATTGTACAAAAAAACATTTTTAGAAGATAAGTATTATAGGAATGCTAATATTTTGTGAAATAGTGTAATTCTCCTACCTATTTTGTTATGAAATATCTCAATATTCTCGCCCCTGGTCCTCGCATGTGCTGATGGGAGACTTCAGTGCCAAATACCCTGTTGATTTGAGGCAAAAAAGTAAAAGCTATCTGAGGCATCCATACAAAATATTTTCTGGAAAATTTATTGTAATGTATTCTACAAACCATTATCCAAAAGAATCCGACACCTGCAAATAAGAAAAGAAAATCTGAAATATATAAACAAACACTATTGGTTTTCTCCAGAAAGTTATACTACTATTGTTTTACATAAACGGAGACCGTAAGCATTTGGTTGTTATTTCTAGGATAAATGGACATGATAAATACCATGAATCTTTTGCTCTTTAAAAAAAATATTAGTTATAGTTTCCATTCAGTGTGTACCAATTTCAACTGAGATGGCGCAAAGATCATAGTGCTTACCATTCAGTTATGTAAGCGTTTAGTTGTTATTTCTAGGATAATGAAGGCCACAATAATTCAAGGTGTACCAATTTCAACTGAGATAGCTCAAAGATTGTAGTGCTTACCATGAATATCAGGAATGTAAATCTATGTTTGAGAAGTCATTTAATCAACATGTACCCTCTTACGCTTAACTCCAAGTACCATATACTCACGTCTTTTACAATTATATGGTCTAGAGATATTGGCACACGTCCTAGGTTGAAGAAATCTCCACTACTTCTAGAGTAGGCAGCCAATGAATGCGCAACCTTGTTGCTCCCTCTCAAAATCATAGATGCTACAATTTTCGAAATTATTCATTGCTGGCCTTTGCTTCCACATACGTCATCCAGTGTTGGTCTCTTGTACATTTTTTAACTGGCTCCTTTGCTTCCATACGTCGTCCACCATCTGGATCAGTGTGTATCGCTGGTAGTTAAAGCCAATCAGTCTGCACCAGTGTTGGGCCCTTGTACAGTTTTTACAAAGTTTGTACCCGAACAGCAGGCCTCTGCCCTTGGCTTCCTCCATATTTTTGCAGCCTGGCAGTAGACAATCTGCAGAAAACCTCACATCCCCATTACTGTTTCCAGCAATCGCCCAAGCATTTGCCAATCCTGATGCCACAATGAAGGAGGCATCGGTGTTCAGTTTCAGAAATCCTTCTGGGGTTGCACACAAAATATTACTGGCACTGGAAGTATCGGCCTGAGTAGCCACATGTAGTTTATGTGCAGGTTTCTTTCCCTTTTAATCTGATTAATCTTGGATTTCATTTGTTAGACAAACCCAATAATTCTTCAGAAAACCTACCGACTCACCAATGGATGCCACTCCTTCGCCATGGACAGTGTGACGACGCAAGTATTAATTGTGTTATGCACGCCATATATAAAAGCGGAAGGATTTTATCTCGGACCTGACCAGTGCATCTGCAATCACCATTACACCGTTGAAGACTATTTTTTCTGTCTTTTTAAGATCGTGGGATAATGACTATAGACTTAACCAAACATGCGATTTTTTATTGTTGTTGTGCTCTCCATCTAGTCCTTGCATAGATACAAAGATCTTTTTGTTGTTGTGCTCTCCATCCTTGCATCATCCATACAAAACTTGAGCTCATGTAAGTAGTGTAACTGGCTGCAGGCTCGATAGTCGAACATACAGGGCGCGAGTCATAGACGAATAATGCAGCCGGCATGTGCTTGTGTTATAGCCGCTAAGATCCCCTAATAGGAGGCGCGACCTGGCCATGAGCGAAATCTTACCTGGTTGTCGTTGTTGCGTCGCCAGGCCCCCGGTCCATGGTTTCTTCAGGCGGTTGACTCGGAGAGCCGAGAGGTACAACGCCATAGCGTCTCCTCCTAGCTTTCGGCCGAGAGGTAATTCAACCCAAACAATTCTGATGTGATTTTCAGAGAGGAAACAGCGACCTTGCTACTGCTCGTGATGCAGCGGCGGCATACGTGAGTTTGTCTTTGTGGGGACCTAGCGGAGTTTGCTTGGATTACGTTCTCTTTCCTTTTCCAACACGACATGATTTTTGTTTCCTATTTCTATTTCTGGATGATTTCTTCTTTATTAAAGGAAGAGACAAAGGTACGGCAAGAGTTTTTTTTTCTAAATCATTGCAGCATATACACGTGACAATGTGTACTGTTCAATATGTTTGCTATGTACATATTAGCTTGTTACATAAAAACTTTAAATCTTGGCCATTGTTGCTCTAATCGGACGGTGTAAATAATATTGCCACATGTGGACAAACGTGATGGCTTGTTTGTCTCTTGTCTTCATTATATAATAGATTAATAGCTATTTGATTATGTATCATCACTCTGCACCTGAGCTTCATTATCCTCTATTTCTTTCAATATTATATAATCTATATTTAATCTTTACAAAATGTAGAATAAAGGCAACACTTATAAAGAAGTTTCTTTGGGGAATTTCTTGAATTATCCTTCCATCGACATGGAGAAGGGCTTTGTCCAGCCCGTGTTAACATGTAATGTAAGTTCATCATTCTCAAGCCCTCAAACTTTGTTCTAGTATAGATTTGGATAGGCATCATTTCCTCCACTGATGTTTACTTTGGTGTTTACATCTAATTGGATGTTTGCAACAACTACCAGTTTTAAATTGTAATTGTAAAACCATGTTCCTTATGCAAAACAGATTCATATATTTGCTTATATATATTTGTGAAACATGTTACGTATCTACTTGTTTCTCTTTCAGAGTTGTATCTCTTCTGCCGGGTAGAACTTTAGGGAAGATAGTGAGCCAAACCATCTTGAAGAGAGTGAGATGACCCCAAGGTCATGTCTTGATGAAGACAGTGAGTTGAAGCTACTCACCAGCAGCTGTGAGACAACCTGTGTGCAGTTGCTGCCTCAATCAAATCGACTTCTTCAGTCTCAACTTAAAGTGGAAAGGCTTGCTTCACCTCAGCTTCGACTTGATGTCAATGATGTAAAGAAGGCCTCAGAGGACACCCATGCATGATTTCTTGCTATGCAGCTACGGTTACAGCATATATCTTTGACACAACTAAGGTCTCATCAGCTTGTTCTGCTGCTTTTGGTGCACGGCCAGGGCAGGCCTAATGCCTTCTAAAGTGCTCTCGGTTTTGTATATTCTTTTGTCGGCGCGTTTGTATGCACTGGTGGCGACCTTAGTTGCCTAGTGTATGTAATCCGTGGTCTTGTTGCACTTTATTATCACTGGTGGCGAACTTTGATGCCCACTGGATGTAATATGTCGTAATTTCTTTATTGTATAGTCTAGGTTTATTCTTGGTCAGTATGCTGTAATTTAGGCCGAAAGCTTCAACGGATCACAATGTTGTCGGTATTCAGGCCAGCCCATAACTCATTATATATGGGCCAAAACGTGGGCCTATAATCATCTTGGGCCATTAGCAGTTCTAAATCGTATAGTCGTTTTCCTCCTTTAACAACCCGAGTAGAGTTCTGGCCAGTTGGGCCAAAGAATACCATGGGCTTTTAACATGCTAAGAACTAGATTGGGCTAGCGTTGAGCCGAAAAATTCACGGGCCAACACAGGTTGAAACTGCCTTGGGCCCATGTTTGGCCCAAATAGAAAACGTGTTGTTAACAGGACAAAATATATCTTGGGCCCTGTTTAGCCCAATAAAATTATGGGCTTTAAGCAGGTCGGTATCAACGCGGGCTGTAGGCCCAATTTTGTCATGGGCCATTAATATATGGGCTGTAAGCAGGCCGGATTCAACGCGGGTGCTAAACTCAACCCAGTCTATTCACAAATTCTTCATGTGTGTTCTATTTGAAACTCGTTCAAAATCTTCAGTGTGTCCTTGTCAGCTGAAGAAATTGCAAACGATCTTATCTGAATTTTTGGCTCTTGCCGCTCAAACCACTCCACTTCCACGATATATTATCATATTCACCCACGATCGCACACGATCGTCACCTCTCAGTACGTGGGTGACACATGTCACGCGAATGAGAAGGGTCAGGGGCACATTCGTCCAATTTCCTCAGGCGAACAGTTTTTCACTTCGGCTATAAATACCCCTCTCCCTTCCTCACTTCGTTTTTACTCCGCTCGACCTCACTCCTTCGCTCGAGCTCTCAAACCCTAGCGCCACCGCTAGTTCCATTGTCGTTGGTGAGGAAGAGCTTCACTGCCTCGACCTCGTCGCCGCCGTACTCGCGCCGGCTGCGTATTTCTTCACTCCGCCGCCGCCGTAGCCGTCTTCCTCTGCCAAGTTGGGGCGTGGAAGATCTAAACTGACAAGCTTCTAAATCTACACTTCACAGTTCGTTGTGTTCTTCGTCAAGGGTAATTAAAAGTTACTTTTACTACCCTTGTTGATTCTGATGTTCTCTTCAAATCTTCAAAAGGTGTTTATTCCTAAACTCTTCACACTAAACACCTCACATATCATCTGCTCTTGATCTGTTTCTCTAAGCAACATTTTTCTTCAAGATTCCTCAGTTGTGTGGATTTTCAAATCCGTACAACTCTGGAACCTAAGTCAAAGAACGCTTAGTGAAATTCCTCAAGACTCATCCGGTTAAATTCCTCAAACTTGTTCATTTTGCAAAAACTTCTGAGAACGCATATGACCTCTCCAAATTCTTCACACCTATACTTTGTTCACAGGTACACATGTCCGCTGCTGAATCTCTAGGTTCTCATCAACTTAACTCATTTGCAGCATTCCTTGAAGAAAAGTTGCATACCTCTTCAGAGAATTCAACTGTTCAAAATCCTCAGCTGAAGAAAATGGTTGACAGAAAGAAACCTCAGAAGGGAGGAAAGAAACTGGAAGTCAACACAGCCTTTGAGATCCCTGATGAAATTTACAAGGATTATTGCACTCCTGATGAGGCCACACATGGAAAGGAGGACAAAAACTAGCCACTACAAAAAAATACACTTCTGTGATGATACGTGTTTGTCACAGTAGGTCGCGTTTTCTGTCATGCATGTACATCCATGACAAATTTATGACAGAATCAAGATAGTCATACCTGTGCTATCGTAGAAGTGTTCCATGACATTACCAAAATTATCATCACGGAAGTGTCCACTTCCATGACGATAAATCGCGCGTCACAGAAGTGCTTTCATCAAGGGTGACCGACACGTGGCATCCACCATAACGGAACGCCGTTAAGCTATCGGGTCGGGTTTTGGATCCGATAACCCGTTAACAGCCCCGACCAATGGGATTTTCTATGTGTAAAATCATCATTGGCTGGAGGAAACACGTGTTGGCTCATCGTTGGGACAGATGTCAACCACTCATTGGACGGAAGGCGCCTATGATACGTCGACACGTGGCACGGCCCAACAGAGGCCCATTCTTGTGAAAAGGCCGGCCCGTTTGACTTGGTCAAAAGCTGGCGGGCCGGCCCATGGAAAGCCTGTTAACGGCCTATTCGAATATAGCCCATTTACAGCCCGCTAACCCAAGGCCCGTTACACCCTATCCGAATTAGGCCCAGTAGCGTCATCTGGGCCATCCAATATGATTCCAGTCCGTTTTCACTTCTGGCCCATGTATGGCCCATGACGTCTTTCGGCCCATATGAGGCCCTATGTAACTCTTGGCCTACTAACGGCCCGTGGTGAAACTGGCCCGTAATGAACAGTGTATCACTTTACACCCATTAACGGCCAGTGGTGAAACTAGCCCGTAATGAACAGTGTATCACTTTATACCCATTAACGGCCTGTTATTCCGTTGGGCCGTTTCCAGCCCATGTTATCTTTCAGCCTTCTCTGAGCCCATTTATTCTTGGGCTCATTTCCAGCATTCGTTTACTTACGACCCGTTACTATCATTTTCTGCTTGTGGGCCAAATTCAGCCCGTGGTTACAGTCGGCCCGTTTGTGGTCCGTTAATACGTTGGGCCGATTTCATAGCGTCATCAAATACGGCCTATTAACGATAGCCCGTTATGGTCGGCCCATGAACGGACGATTCCAACTCTAGCCCGTTTACGGCCATAATGCGGTCTGTTTGGCCCATGTTTGGCCAATCGATTATACGGCCCGTATAAGGCCCATTGATAATACAGCCCGCATAAGGCCCATTGTTTCTACGGCCCATAGAAGGCCCATTGTTTCTACGGACCGTAGAAGGCCCACTGTTTCTACGGCCAGTAGGAGGCTCAATGTCACTACAGTAAATATTAGCCCATGGTTATTGTGGCCTAGTTTTAAAAATAGGTTATTGCAGCCACTAGCTAACCGCGGAAAAAGAACTGCAATGACTACAAGCAAACAAATAAACAAGACAACAAGGAAATAAATAAGCAAGCAACTAACGCTAGTCTATCACGGCTATTACACATGTTACATCCATTGGGCATCAAAGTTCGCCACCAGTGCAAATATAGGGAACAAAGCAGCATATCATATACACTGGTTGTCAAAGTTGGCGACCAGCGCAAATAAACGCCGCAGCAAAACAAATCCAGAACTGAAACCACTTCAGAAGATCTCAAGAAACAATATCCTGGGTACCCATAATGCTGGCAAGATGCTTAGCAAGCTTATTAACTTTCTCTTGTTTGGCGCTTAAATCCTCCAGCGCTTGCTGTTGCACCAGAAAATATGCATCTGAATTCTGTAGGGACTTCCTCAATCCTTCAGCTTCCTGTCGCAGCACATCTGATCGATGTGTTTCAACTTGAAGTTGAGACTCAAGAAGACGAACTGATTTAGGCAGCGAGTTCGAAGAGCTTGTGCCAGCAGTACTGGCCAGTAACTCGAACACTACATCAAGACAGGACTTTTGGGTTCCCTCACTGTCGTCAAGATAGTTTTTATTAGCTTTCTTGGAGACCAACAGGGATGTCTCACTATCTTGAACCTTATCTGCATTACTTCCTTTACCATTGGATAACGCGGTACTGTTCTCCAATATTTTGTCCGCATTATAAAAGAGAAACAAGCAGACACATCACATGTTTACCATGTTGTATATGAAAATCATTTTGGTAAATGAGTTCAGTAGTAAAGTGGACAGGATAACAGCATGAAACAAACATATATCTATGTACCATGGTCACTTTATGGTCTATATCATTCTAGTTTTTGTTGCCAAATCAAGATAGAGACACAGTTCAAATAATATTTGTTCAAGACAAAGCAGAATAGACATAATATAAGTGTGGGTAACTATAGAGCAATAACAACACTTGTAATGTGCATGACATGAGAACATAACTGTTTATTCAATTGAAACTGAAATCAACATAGAGCAGGTTACAACAGCAAACCAGTTAAAGAAACAGGTTTAAAACATACCTGTTGCGCCATTGGAGTTTCAATTCCATCCTTCAAATTTGGAAATAGTTGGTATGAGTAAATACAGTCATGCAAGAGCAAAGGAGTATGAACCATAGCTACAGAACCTGACCTGAGAACAAATCTTCTTCTCCTTTAAGTGTTGAGTTGGGATTCGGAGTGGTGGTCCTCGTGCTTTGGGCACTGCAGTTCCCTTACTAACTGCTCGTGTTTGGGTGCTCTGTGGTGGAGACGGTGTTGTGTCAACTGGAATTGGGTTACTATCTGCCGGGGTTGGGGTTAGAAGGGGTGTAGCTGGTTCTCTGTCCAACTGGGTAGGGGTACAATCTGCAAGAGTCTAGGTTATGTGTGGTGGATCTGGTCCTTGGGCAAGTACAACCGTGGTTCTATCTGCATCAACTGGTAGAACTATCTTTTCTGAAGACCGTGTTGTTACTCCCTTAGATACTGCCATCACGCTCTCCAATTCAAATGGCTGATAAACAAGAAAAGTAATTGAAAGTATAGACATTATATGATAGACAGGTGCAATGGATAGTGGGGAATAAAAGAGGGCATGAAATAATTCATATTTATGTTGTCTAACCAAACATGATAGCATGACACAATTTCACATATATGATGGCTAACTAACAGGATAGCATGACACAATTTCACATTATGATGGCTAACTAAAAAAGATGGAAAGACATAGTTCAAAATATGAGACTATGTAAACAGGATGACATGACATAACTATATAATGTGTTTATTAAATAGGTTGGCATGCCATAATTCACATACATTCACGGATAGAATGCCATAATTCAAAATATGATGACTGTAAACACTAAACAGGATGAGATGATATAACTATATGATGTCTTTATTAAATGGGTTGCCATGCCATAATTCAGATAGATGATGTGTATGTACTATGTAAACATGATGGCATGATATAATTCAAATATATGATTTATATAGTAAGCAAGTAAGCAGATGGCAATCCATATATGATGTAAAAACTAAGCAATGCAAGACAACATGCATGACATGGGTAATATAACCCTGCCAAGTTTGAGCATAGACCTCGGGGGGAAAATAGGACTGGTCATCTATCTCTGAATCCTCCTCTGAGGAGCTCTCTGTAACCAGCAAGATGTCTGCTTCAGCAGGTAGCATTGTCTACTCTGAATACCTTGTTTTCACTCCAGATACTTCCATCACCGCTTCAAATGGCTGATGCACAGGAAGAGTAGTTGAATATACAAACGTTGTCGACAAATGGAACACGTAATACAAAAAAATGATAGCATGATATAATTCACATACATGATGATTGGCTAAACAGCATGGTATTGCATAATTCACATATATAATGCCTTTGCAACAAGATAGCATTGTATAATTCACATATATAATGTCTTGCAACAAGATGGCAATGCATAATTCACATATATGGTAATTAGACACTGAACAGGTGGCATTCACACAAAGCATGTCTAAACTAATCAAATTACATAGCAATGCGAGACACCATACGCACGATATGAGCAACATAACCCTGCCAAGTTAGAGCATACACCTCGGGGGGTAATAGGACTGGTCATCTGTCTCTAAATCCTCCTCTAAGGAGCTATCCATAACCAGCGAGATATGCGCTTCGTCAGATAGCATAGTCTGCTCTGAAGACCTTGTTTTCACTCCAGAATTTGCCATCACTGTGTCAAATGGCTGATGCACGCGAAGAGCAGTTGAATATAAAAACATTGTTGACAAATGTAATATGTAACAAAAAAAGGATGGCCTGATATAATTTACATATAAGATGACTGGCTAAGCAGGATGGCATTGCAAAATTCACATATATGATGCCTGGCTAAACAAGATGGCATTGCATAATTCACATAAACGATGAATAAACTAAACAGATGGCATTCGCACAAAGGATGTCTAAACTAAGCAGATGACATATTTGATGTATAAAGTAAGCAATGCAAGACACCATATGCATGATATAACCAACATCAGCATGCCAAGTTAGAGCGAAGACCTCAGGGGGTAAATAGGAGTTGTCTTCTCCTTCTGAATCCCCCTCGGAACAGATATCTTTCTCTCGATTACAATCCAAAATGCGTGGAGGGGGGCTGCCTTTGCGCCTACCATGGAGCGACGTCTGCATGAAATTTTATTGCCACGCAAGGCTCGTCTCTTTTGCTCTACATGTTCAGTTCCATTGTTTATAATAACTATCATGCATAGGAATAAAACATAGTGAGATTATGTAAGGAGTGCATGCGGAAATCCAGAGTGATGGTAGCAACTTGTGGATAGACCCAAAACCAATAATAGCAGGCAGATAATGGCTTCAGTTAAAAAATACAGATAATGGCTTCTTTACTGTTTGTTTCCCACCCAACATGAAACTCATAGTAGACACCGGAGATTAACCAGATAGTAGATAGATAATATTGATAGCGGCCCCGATATGTACCCCACAACCATTTAAAAACTCAAGTTTGACCATTAGTTTGGAGCTGACTCGGAGTCTAACCGGTGAACAGGACGATAAAGTAGCATGTAATATTAAGCGATGCATAACGTAAGCAGACACGAAAGAGTGCGACCTCTCTTGCGGACCCGTGTAGTCCTCGAGGTCATCTGCTCGGTTGATGATGGTAGTGCAGTTTTTGTGGCTGCCAGCGGCGGGGAAGAAGATCTGAGGCGGCGAAAGACAGTCTAGAGGCCGGATACCTGCTGTGTTGGACCCTTCTGTCGTTGGAGCAGCTGAGCTGGGGTGGAGGACGGCGCAGCAGGAGCGGGACAAACCACGCAAGGTTTTCTTTCAAAACTATTTGTAAGAGAAGTAATTCTGTAAGGGCTCGTTTGAATTGGAGGATTCCAACAATGCAGGGATAGGAAATAGACAGGAATAGGATAGGAATGCACATGCAAAACAGAGAATTTAAAAACACAGGATTTCTGCCAATTTGGGTGATTGATTCACAACAATTAGAAAATCACAGGATGCAAAGAAGCATGGTGAGATTAAGTCAAACCACAAGAAAATGTACGGTTATAATGCTATTATGCTACTATCTCTTAGTCTTGTGCTTCATGAATAGGAATTTGAAAAGGAGGACAAGTGAAAATTAAAATTCCTACGTTTTTTCTTTCAAGGAGACACTAAAGGAACAAATCTGTGTGCTCAGTGGACAATATATATAACATGTAGAGTAAAAAAGAGATGCAACAAGTGTACAACTTCTTTGGCAAAGCCATGTCGATCTCAGCGTGATTGGGTTGGCCGGTGAGGATGCTCCGGATGACTTGGCTGTCGGAGGAGGGGAACAAGATCTTAGGTGTCTGGAGATGGAACCCGAGGTACTGCTCCGCTGTGATGGAGGGTTTCGTCGTTGGAGCAGCTCCGGTGAGTTGTACGACGCCGAGGCTGAAGCAGGACAAGAGAGACAACAAACAACGTTAACCTGAGTGGAATTCTAATAGCATCTCCAATACATGACGTAAAATACATAAACACAAAGTGCTAGATGTAAAATACATCAGTTGCTCATCTCTGAACTTAACTGTCGAAACTGAATTTAACTGTCGAAACTGAACTTAACTGTCGAAACTGAACTTAATTGTCGAAGCTGAATTTTGCCGTCGAAACTGAATTTTGTTGTCGAAACTGAACGCACTAGCAAGGTGAGGCTACACGTCAGTCGACTAATTTTTTCATCTCTGGTCAGTCGATTTTGCAGCCGTTGGATACGAAATCAAGGGCCTGCGGTTCATCTTCAACCTCCACCCCCCTGAGCCGGCCAAACAGCAGCCCCCCGCCGCCCGCGGTCAGCGGTGCGCCGTCCCGCTCGCCCCGAAAACACTCCCCACCGCCGGTCCGCCGCCGCCCCGGCCATCCCT